>NW_028318596.1:0-158878 GCF_062004578.1 Staurois parvus
CTTTTGCAACACTGCAAAGAAAAGCTTGCAATTCAAACTGAATCCGCACTACTTCAGCTGAAGCAGCAGTGCAATTCCTGTGCGAATCACAGCGGTTTCCCTGCGTGTGCAGTGCGATTTGAGCCATTCACGAATGTTATCGGTAATGGCGAGTACTTGAGCACGTGTATCGCCACTCATACTCGCCAATACGTAAAATGACAAGGTGATGGCCATTCCTTTGTAAAGAAGTGCAATCGCACGAAACGCGTTAAAGGGGCCCACACGCCGTGACGTCTTGCAGCTGGTTTAGGTCAGGTGGGCATCTCACTGTACAATTGGTCAGTACATTACTTATTCATTTTACTTCATGTTTTTTGCCACGTGGATTAATAAATTTCAATTTTTAAACTACTACACTATGGGCATTTTTTTTGTTGGCTCCCTGATGAGCCAACATCCATTCTAGAGCCCAAGTCTCAAGATACGAGAGTTGTAACATGTGACACCAACCCAGAGGATGACGCACGTTACGCTGTAAGCTGTCCAGTACCCTGTCCATTACCAAGAGGGAGGCGACTGTTTGGCTGCCCAATTTCCAGAGGAAGGAGAGTCCTTTAAGACAGCCCAGCTCATCCATCCCATGAGGGGGACCTCTGGTTTATTATATGCGTATTGAAAGATACGCATCTGGTGAGTGCGCATTTTTACTGTACATCACCAAATCATTTTATTGTGAAGTCACTAGGACCTCCTGTATTAATCACTCATCATGAACGGTCACCTTTCTACTAGTTTATTATTATTTTACCAGACTGGACCATATATTACTATGATTTTATCTTCTGATATATTATTGAATCTCTCTCTCCACCCCCCCTCCTCTCTCTCTACCCCCCCCCTCTCTCTACACCCCCCCCCCCCTCTCTCTCTACACCCCCCCCCTCTCTCTCTACACCCCCCCCCTCTCTCTCTACACCCCCCCCCCTCTCTCTCTACACCCCCCCCCCTCTCTCTACACCCCCCCCCCTCTCTACACCCCCCCCTCTCTCTACACCCCCCCCTCTCTCTCTACACCCCCCCCTCTCTCTCTACACCCCCCCCTCTCTCTCTACACCCCCCCCTCTCTCTCTACACCCCCCCCTCTCTCTCTACACCCCCCCCTCTCTCTCTACACCCCCCCCTCTCTCTCTACACCCCCCCCTCTCTCTCTACACCCCCCCCTCTCTCTCTCTACACCCCCCCTCTCTCTCTACACCCCCCCTCTCTCTCTCTACACCCCCCCCTCTCTCTCTCTACACCCCCCCCTCTCTCTCTCTACACCCCCCCCTCTCTCTCTCTACACCCCCCCCTCTCTCTCTCTACACCCCCCCTCTCTCTCTCTACACCCCCCCTCTCTCTCTCTACACCCCCCCTCTCTCTCTCTACACCCCCCCTCTCTCTCTCTACATATATTTTTATCTCTCTATTTTTTAGCGCTGCACTTTTCTATACATATATTTATGAGGTTTGTGTTTTGGTTGCCTTTTATGTGCTATAGCTGCTACAATTTTAAGCGTTCGCCGATTTTGCTTACTATATAAAATGACAAGTGGAGAGGGCTACTTGCAGTGAGGGAGAGCGCTGTGCTAGGAAATGAACCTTCATGGAGCGGTCAAATTTCCTTGCAATTTCAGTCACTTTGCAAGGAACCCCCCCCCAAAAAAAAACCCACCACAAACAACATCATATGGAAAAGAAACACTGCAATTAGGCATTTTAAATAGTTGATTTTCCTGTGCTTTTAGCTGCAGAATTTTGAAGTTAACAGGATCTCTTACAAGCTGGAACGGTCACTCTGATGGCTGCTTCATTACAGACATCATGCAAGACTCCTATGAGATGCTCTATAAACACTACATACCCAAGCTCAGCCACTACCAAAATGAATAGATCAAAAAAAAAAAAAAAAAAAAGGATCAGCTTCTTGTTGGGGAGTTTCATCACCTCCACCAATCCGAGTAAAACTGCAATCATACTAAACAAGGCACAAATAATTCCTGTGCCAGCAGCAGAAGCCACAGCCAGGAAGAGGAAAGAGCGACAACGGCCATCATGACGCTGCAAAATGTAATACTGAGAGACAATTTATTTTAATAGAAAGGCATAGCATGGGTGGTCAGTGCCCAGGGCAAGGCATCTTAGGCCGACAAGGATCACTCGATGCAATTTGTCGTGTGAGAATTACAGCAAAACTGCTTCACCTTTTAGAAGCCATTAAATATATTGCCACCTGAACCTGCATTTTGCAATCAAGGGGACTCTGCCATGATCCCAAAACGTCCAGGTGTGAATGGAAGAGAGATGATCCTCCTGCCCTACTTTACCACCCCAAGTGACCCAAAAAAGGACCAAAAAAGTGGCCGCAGGCACCTAACTATACTCCAAATCGTGATAAAAAAAATGAAAAAGTTCCAAAAAATAGAAAAATTAAAAAAAAAAAGATGAGAAAAAAAAATTACATATGTGGGAAAATGTGTTTTGGTCTGATGAAACCAAGGCTGAAGTTTGAAGTTATTGTTGCAAAGTGCACACTTTCAGTCAAATCCTGTCTTTAACCCCTTGGCGCTAGCGCCTCCCAGCCCTTTAATGGTTTCAGAAACCGGGAGGCGGGGTTTTAGGGTCATGTGACTGCTGTGATTCCCCGTCAAGGAGGTCACATGATCAGGAAAGGTCCCGATCGAAAGAGGAGATCGGGACCTTTCCGTGGGTACCGGACGTGTGCTGGGAGCGTGCAGGGCGCATGCTCTCAGCACTTTTTTTTTTTAATTGCACACAAATGTGCGGTCGCTCGGCGTCTAGGCCCAGACGCCGGGCATTTGCGTGCGGCCGGCGTGAAGAGGTTAAAGTGATTGTGGGGCAGCACAGTGGCTAAATGGTTAGCACTTCCGCCTGGCAGTACTAGGGTCGTTGGTTCTAATCCCAGCCACGGCACCATCTGCCTGGAGTTTGCATGTTCTCCCCTGTGCCTGCATGGGTTTCCTACGGGTACTCCAGTTTCCTCCCACACTCCAAAGACATGCTGGTAGCTTAATGGCTTAATGGACTCCTGTCTAAATTGGCCCTAGTATGTGTATGTATGAATGTAAGTTGGGGACCTTAGATGGTACGCCCCTCGAGGGTTGGGGACCTTAGATGGTACGCCCCTCGAGGGCTGGGGACCTTAGATGGTACGCCCCTCGAGGGCTGGGGACCTTAGATGGTACGCCCCTCGAGGGCTGGGGACCTTAGATGGTACGCCCCTCGAGGGCTGGGGACCTTAGATGGTACGCCCCTCGAGGGTTGGGGACCTTAGATGGTACGCCCCTCGAGGGTTGGGGACCTTAGATGGTACGCCCCTCGAGGGTTGGGGACCTTAGATGGTACGCCCCTCGAGGGTTGGGGACCTTAGATGGTACGCCCCTCGAGGGTTGGGGACCTTAGATGGTACGCCCCTCGAGGGTTGGGGACCTTAGATGGTACGCCCCTCGAGGGTTGGGGACCTTAGATTGTACGCCCCTTGAGGGTTAGGGACTGATGTGAATGTACAATATATATGTAAAGCGCTGCGTAAATTGACAGTGCTATATAAGTACCTGAAATAAAGGCTCAAGGTTTTTTACCTTCATGTATTCTATGAAGGTAAAAAACCCTGTGTGTGTAGCAGCGCCCACAGCTCCCCCACATCTCGATCTAGCGCCAAGAACGAGGAGAGATCTCCTTCCTCATTGGCTGAGACAGCAGCCAGTAAGCCAATAAGGAGAGAACGGGGGCGGGACCAAGCCATACTGTGTGTGAATGGACAGCAGTGGCTCGGGAGCAAGCCTGCCTGGGTGCCCCCATAGTAACCTGCTTGCTGTGGGGGCACTGGGCAGGAGCGAGGGGCCTTGAGTGCTGGCAGGGGCTGCTCTGTGCAAAACCACTGCACAGAGCAGGCAAGTATGACATTTATAGAAGAAAAAAAAAAAAAAACTGCCTTCAATATCACATTAAGCACTTTCTCCAGTAATGGCTGCACATCATTGCTCTGAACCAGCTTCCAGATTGTGGCCGGAAAGTCACTTGTGTCCACCAGAGGAGCATATTTAACAGCATAACTGCACAAGAAAGAGTCAACTGACATGACCAAACCTACTGACGGCAATTATATTCGAACATTTCAACACACCGCATATGAGACCCATTAGAAGATGTGATTCACTCTCAAGCTACAAAGCAAACCTCAAGTGACGGCGAGGCCCGCTGAAGCCCAGCAGCAGCTTTTGGCTGGTCCTACCGTTATTACAAGTGGTTAGGACATGTCTGCTTTCCCAGCCTCGGCCAACATGACAGACTAACAGTTGTGCTTCCACAACGATCAGAGATAAGGGCAGCCGCGCAGCATAATCCAGGATGACTCTGCTCAATACATGTTATTCTAACACGCTGCACATACACCATAGTGAGCTGTCAGCCTGGGTGCACACGCTGCAAGGAAGAGGTCAGACAGAGAGCAGCGCCGGGGACTCGGCTACATTGTGCATTCCTGGGAATCCAGCAGGGCCTTTACATACACAAAACACAGTCGGCCAGGGACGAAACGTGACCTTCTGTATATTAGACGGGGTTATAGTCCTCTGGAAGCAAAGCTGTGGAAGGATTACAGGAGGAGACACGCCGACAATACATTCACTGATAGGGTGCTAAAAGAGAACCTGTCAATGCTCAAGTGAGCCAGTGTTTGTTAAGTAACAGATTCACTGGCAGGCACAGCAAGGACGTTCTAGCAGGAAGAAGCCTGCAGTGTGTGTCAGAAGCTACCATTGCTCCACTGACGAGGCATATCCCCCCCATTAGGCCTGTACTGCTAGCAAAGGTTCCATCAAGACCCAGGTGGTACCTGGAGGCCTATCCCCCATTATCCCTATCCCCCATTAGCCCTATACTGCTAGCAAAGGTTCCATCAAGACCCAGGTGGTACCTGGAGGCCTATCCCCCATTAGCCCTATACTGCTAGCAAAGGTTCCATCAGGACCCAGGTGGTACCTGGAGGCCTGTCCCCCCATTATCCCTGTACCCCATTAGGCCTGTACTGCTAGCAAAGGTTCCATCAAGACCCAGGTGGTACCTGGAGGCCTATCCCCCATTAGCCCTGTACCCCATTAGGCCTGTACTGCTAGCAAAGGTTCCATCAAGACCCAGGTGGTACCTGGAGGCCTATCCCCCATTAGCCCTATACTGCTAGCAAAGGTTCCATCAGGACCCAGGTGGTACCTGGAGGCCTATCCCCCATTAGCCCTATACTGCTAGCAAAGGTTCCATCAAGACCCAGGTGGTACCTGGAGGCCTATCCCCCATTAGGCCTGTACTGCTAGCAAAGGTTCCATCAAGACCCAGGTGGTACCTGGAAGCCTGTCACCCATTAAGCCTGTACCCCATTAGCCCTGTACTGCTAGCAAAGGTTCCATCAAGACCCAGGTGGTACCTGGAGGCCTATCCCCCCATTAGCCCTGTACCCCATTAGGCCTGTACTGCTAGCAAAGGCTCCATCAAGACCCAGGTGGTACCTGGAGGCCTATCCCCCATTAGCCCTGTACTGCTAGCAAAGGTTCCATCAGGACCCAGGTGGTACCTGGAGGCCTATCCCACATTAGCCCTGTACCCCATTAGCCCTGTACTGCTAGCAAAGGTTCCATCAAGACCCAAGTGGTACCTGGAAGCCTATCCCCCATTAGCCCTGTACTGCTAGCAAAGGTTCCATCAGGACCCAGGTGGTACCTGGAGGCCTATTCCCCATTAGCCCTGTACTGCTAGCAAAGGTTCCATCATGACCCAGGTGGTACCTGGAGGCCTATTCCCCATTAGCCCTGTACTGCTAGCAAAAGGTTCCATCAGGACCCAGGTGGTACCTGGAGGCCTATCCCCATTAGCCCTGTACTGCTAGCAAAGGTTCCATCAAGACGCAAGTGGTACCTGGAGGCCTATCTCCCATTAGCCCTGTACTGCTAGCAAAGATTCCATCAAGACCCAGGTGGTACCTGGAGGCTTATCCCCCATTAGCCCTGTACTGCTAGCAAAGGTTCCATCAAGACCCAGGTGGTACCTGGAGGCTTATCCCCCATTAGCCCTGTACTGCTAGCAAAGGTTCCATCAAGACCAGGTGGTACCTGGTGGCCTATCCCCCATTAGCCCTGTACTGCTAGCAAAGGTTCCATCAAGACCAGGTGGTACCTGGAGGCCTATCCCCCATTAGCCTTGTACTGCTAGCAAAGGTTCCATCAAGACCCAGATGGCACCTGGAAAGCAGCCAAGTGCTTGGTGCTCCCCTGGGCATGTCTTGTCAGGTGTTAGAAGTCAATACAACTCAGTAAATCACTGATGAGAGGAGCTTTAACAGCCACATACTATTCAGGCCCTCAGATCTCATAATCTTGCAATCATTGAGAAGACCACACAGACAAAGTCCGAGCAGAAGAAACAGATCAGAGAAGGTTGAGATGGAGAAAAAAAGGAAAACAAAGAAAAGAAAAAAATAAAGACTGAAAACAAGAAGCTCAGACCTCTGAAAGGTAGCCATATTCCCTCTAAGCGCGATACTTGATCATCACCGGGCCCTACCAGAGAACAAGGCCTGATATCAGACAGTCTCATGATACAGTGATACTAAATGCTATTCCACCAACACCAATGATTTGAGGGTGTGTTCTCCCCTGAGGACCCAAATTGCCAATGACACCAATAGTGGAGGAGCTACTCTATCCTGTAGGCCACCATCCCACTGACACCAATAAATGGAAGAGCTACTCTCTCCTGTAGGCCACCATCCCAACACCAATAATTGAGGCACTCTCTCCTGTAGGCCACCATCCCATTGATACCAGTTATGGAGGAGCAACTCTCTCCTGTAGGCCACTATCCCATTGACAATAATTGAGGAGCTACTCTCTCCTGTAGACCACTATCTCATTGACAATAATTGAGGAGCTACTCTCTCCTGTAGGCCACTATCCCACCGACACCAATAATGGAGGAGCCACTCTCTCCTGTAGACCACTATCCCATTGACAATAATTAAGGAGCTACTCTCTCCAGTAGACCACTATCCCATTGACAAGAATTGAGGAGCTACTCTCTCCTGTAGGCCACTATCCCACCGACACCAATAATGGAGGAGCCACTCTCTCCTGTAGACCACTATCCCATTGACAACAATAATTGAGGAGCTACTCTCTCCTGTAGACCACTATCCCATTGACAATAATTAAGGAGCTACTCTCTCCAGTAGACCACTATCCCATTGACAAGAATTGAGGAGCTACTCTCTCCTGTAGGCCACTATCCCACCGACACCAATAATGGAGGAGCCACTCTCTCCTGTAGACCACTATCCCATTGACAACAATAATTGAGGAGCTACTCTTTCCTGTAAACCACTATCCCATTAGCAATAATTGAGAAGCTACTCACTCCTGTAGGCCACTATCCCACCGACACCAATAATGGAGGAGCCACTCTCCCACCGACACCAATAATGGAGGAGCCACTCTCTCCTGTAGACCACTATCCCATTGACAACAATAATTGAGGAGCTACTCTCTCCTGTAGACCACTATCCCATTAGCAATAATTGAGGAGCTACTCTCTCCTGTAGGCCACTATCCCACCGACACCAATAATGGAGGAGCCAATCGCTCCTGTAGACTACTATCCCATTGACAACAACAATTGAGGAGCTACTCTCTCCTGTAGGCCACTAATGCCAATAAATTGAGGAGCTATTCTCTCACTTTGTTTTGGCTATTGGACAGGAAGTGAAGGGAAATCTCCGCAATGAGAAACAGATGGCAAAAAAAAAAAAAAAAAGCTGGCTGGGGTTAGAACACTTCCTTGCTCTATAAGAAAATTAAATAAAAAAAAAAAAGTTTTGCTTACAGTTCTACTTTAAAGCTCTGATTGAAATGATCATAACAGGGCACGTCATAATAGCATTTGAAGGGAAGGACTATGCTGTGAAGGCCAAGTGGGCCAGTTTGTGATTTGGCAGCACTGCAATCACTTCACGTCACGTACAGAAGACTAAACTTTTTAAAGTCGAGTCCCAACCGCACAACAGAACTACAGAACAATTCAAAAGCAATTTAAAACATTGAAAGATCCTATTTTTTTTGTTATTAAGTTTAATGAAATGACATTCATGCATGGCAACTGAACACCACCAAGAACTTCGGAGGAAAGCCTCAGAAAATAGATACAATGACATTCCACGGGGGAAGAGTTATGCAATTCATTAGGCGAGCCTGACTTCTTCCAGGCCTCAAATGCTGCACCATCACAACGGGGTCTGCAAGATTGCCAGCTTTTGGTGCGCGCTCAAGGGGCGTCTGAATTATCTTGCAGAATTGGGGCTCCTGACTCACAACTGGACAGTGTGGAAGCCGGTCTTTCAGTGTTGTGCCAACATTGGCCATCTAGACTACCGCATATGTAAAAACCATTTGCTTTCGGAAAAGTAATAAGGCGCCATTCACACTTGTGCAAATTGTCATGAGACTTTTACATATGTGGGCATGGCCTACGTATGCGTTCACCACTACGTGCGAGCACAGTTAAAGTTATTTAATTTGCACTGCTGCTTTAAAAAAATGTAAGCGATGCATGCATCCCTTGTGATAGAAATAATTAGTGACAGGTCCTCTTTATGGAGAGATATGGGGGTAAATAAGACCCAACATCTCTCCTCTGCAATGTAAAGCATTGGATCAAAAAAAGAAAAAAAAATTTTTTTTTTTTTTTAACGACCATAACCGGAAGTGACATCACTCCAGTACTGCAAGGGCATAGAGATGAGTGGAGGCCATCTTTCCTTCACTCATCTCTATGCCCAGCGCTGGGATCGTTCGGTGGTTTCTCAGGCTGAGAACTACCGAGCATTGGTGGCAGTGGTGGGCGGCGGCAAGGGGCGGGGGTTTTTCAGACACCTGTAACTTTGCTTTTTTTTTTATTTCGGGATCGTTCGATGGTTTCTCAGGTAAGGCTGACAACTACCAAGCAGTGGCCGGTGGCAGCAGGCGGGGTATTTTCGGAACCTGTATCGGTGCTTTTTTTCATATCGTCCGAAAGGGTTGTTTTCGGCCGAAACGTTTCGATCACCGAAATTTTGGTGCATCCCTAGTTTTTACTTCGTTGTTGCAGAGACCAGAGGTGACAAAAAGGTATTAAAAAAAAATTCTTGCAAAAAACAAATTGGACAAACGGAACAGATGTAAACATAGCACCCGTTAACATCTATTCTGACATACCCTTGCCAGGTTATTAGAAAAAAAAAAAAAAAAAAAAAAAAAAACACACACGGATGTGGATGTAATCATCCATTGGTCCTTAGAAATACACTACAGTCAGTTTTTCCATCTGTCAATGGATGGATGAAAAATGGACAGATGGTCCAAACGTGTGACAGGGGCCTTATTGTAGAAATGGAAGAAATTAAAAAAAAATTACACAACCCTGCAAAATAAATAGCGACGTTCCAGAACAGGCCAAAGAATCAAACAGACCAAGATGGTTGTTACAACCTTTCTAGTTTTCATTTGCTCCTCACAAGGTTTACTGGACGACTTTCAGGGAATTTCAGCGTTTAAATCAGGAAGGAGGCGGAGCTAGAAGGTGGACCTGATCCCAGCCTGCTTGCTATAATCTGGAAGCGTGCCATTAAACCTGCAGCTGAAGTGTACAAATGAAGTGTCCCGCCAGGCAGCACTGCCCTGTTTTACTACATTCAGAGGCCGGCCGTCTTAGTCAATGAATCCCTCAAAACAGAGCGAAGGATCCGAGGCGAGAACTTTGTACTCTGCACGCGGGTGGAAAAACCCCAGGAGTGAGGCCATCCGGGGACTGGGCGCCCCGGGCTCTTCTAGACACATACAAAACATAAAACAGATCCCAAGTAAATGAAAAGATTTTCCCTGGATGGCCTCAGTGATCACATATTAGTGCCATGTACTGGTCTGCCTGGTTGACATCTGTAACTCCCCGGGTAGTGAAGACAGGATGAGAACGAAAGCCCAAAGGTATTCCCATTTTGGCGAGATTTGTGCATTGGCGCAAAACACACGCAGTGCAAAGGGGAGGGGTTAATCTTTAGTTAAGCTGCCCTTAGCAGCACTCCCTCACTATTCCTTCCCATGTGCTTGAAGGTATGGGAAGCATGTGACCTCATCGACATTGGCAGCCCATTGCTAGAGCGGAGGTCCATCACCTGACTGAGGGGAGTGACTGGTCCCATCCTCCAGATACGGGCAATGCTGGGAATTCAGTGTGTGTTGTAGCAGAGGCAGGAGTAAGGAAGCAGAGCCAGGTGAGGGCTGAACAAACACTCATGTCACCCTGCAAGAAGAAAACACTGACTGTAAAGCAGCCCATAGAGCACAGGTGTCAAACTGGCGGCCCTCCAGCTGTTGCTAAACTACAAGTCCCATGAGGCATTGCAAGATTGACAGTTACAAGCATGACTCCCAAAGGCAGAGGCATGATGGGACTTGTAGTTTTCTAACAGCTGGAAGGCCGCCAGTTTGACACCCCTGCCATAGATAATCCAATTTTCTTTTCTTCCACCACTGCTGGCCGCTATAGTCAGCATGGGGGGAGGAATTGGATAGACTGGTTGTCCTGAAGTCCAGCCCATAGATAGCTGAATCTCAGCCAGTCCCTGCTGAACTGGTCGAGATTCAATCCATCTATACCTGGCCTAAACCCTGGACCGCGCAGTCACCACGTCCGCCCTCCCCGGACCGCGCAGTCACCACGTCCGCCCTCCCCGGACCGCGCAGTCACCACGTCCGCCCTCCCCGGACCGCGCAGTCACCACGTCCGCCCTCCCCGGACCGCGCAGTCACCACGTCCGCCCTCCCCGGACCGCGCAGTCACCACGTCCGCCCTCCCCGGACCGCGCAGTCACCACGTCCGCCCTCCCCGGACCGTGCAGTCACCACGTCCGCCCTCCCCGGACCGCGCAGTCACTACATCCGCTCTCCCCGGACCCTGCATTCACTATATCTGGTCTCCCTGGACCCCGCATTCACTACATCCGCTCTCCCCAGACCCCGCATTCACTATATCTGGTCTCCCCAGACCCTGCATTCACTACATCCGCCCTCCCCAGACCCTGCATTCACTACATCCGCTCTCCCCAGACCCTGCATTCACTATATCTGGTCTCCCCAGACCCTGCATTCACTACATCCGCTCTCCCCAGACCCTGCATTCACTACATCCGCTCTCCCCAGACCCTGCATTCACTACATCCGCCCTCCCCAGACCCTGCATTCACTATATCCGCTCTCCCCAGACCCTGCATTCACTACATCCGCTCTCCCCAGACCCTGCATTCACTACATCCGCTCTCCCCGGACCCTGCATTCACTATATCCGCTCTCCCCACTAAAACAGTGTGTTACTGGCAGGATCACCAGAGGGCGATTAAGAAATTAAAAAAAAACCCACTTGAAAAAAAGAAAAGTAATACAGCCATCACGTCTACGGGAAAAGTGCTTTGCAATAGATTTATTTTTGTTTTTGGGTTTAGATACACACAGTTTAGGCAACAAACCAGCTGAGGCTACAAATTCTATGTGAGCTCTTCCACCCACCCATATTCCAGGAGAGCCCCCTCCCTGCAAACAGAAATCATTGTGAATAGTGGCAAACATGTGACCACCAGATGTGCAACCTCAGATGTAATATGTGACCAGGACACTGGAGGATCTGAAGACATGATGAATGATCAGGAATGACGACATCTACACAAGTCAGAATGATAAGAACACAAGTAAGGCAGTTTACACGCAGCACTGCAAAGATCATGTGTTATGTCATATGTACTGTCCAGGCCTGGACTCCTATGTAGGCCTCAGGCTTCCCAATCTACATAGATAAGATGCAACTGTTTATTACCCTCTAATCCTCCTTTCTCCTGAGGAGACACCATGGGCTTGATTTACTAAAACTGGAAAGTGTGAAGTCTGGTGCAGCTCTGCATGGCAGCCAATCAGCTTCTAACCTCAGCTTACTCAGTTAAGTTGTTCCTAAACCTAAATAATTTGTCATGTCCGCTCTCCCCCGGACCCCGCATTCCCTACATCCGGTCTCCCCCCCGGACCCCGCATTCCCTACATCCGGTCTCCCCCCCCGGACCCCGCATTCCCTACATCCGGTCTCCCCCCCCGGACCCCGCATTCCCTACATCCGGTCTCCCCCCCCGGACCCCGCATTCACTATATCCGCTCTCCCCGGACCCCGCATTCACTATATCCGCTCTCCCCGGACCCCGCATTCACTGTATCCGCTCTCCCCCCGGACCCCGCATTCACTGTATCCGCTCTCCCCACGCATTCACTGTATCCGCTCTCCCCAGACCCGGCATTCACTATATCCGCTCTCCCCGGACCCCGCATTCACTATATCCGCTCTCCCCGGACCCCGCATTCACTGCATCCGCTCTCCCCGGACCCCGCATTCACTGCATCCGCTCTCCCCGGACCCCGCATTCACTGCATCCGCTCTCCCCGGACCCCGCATTCACTGCATCCGCACTCCCCGGACCCCGCATTCACTGCATCCGCTCTCCCCGGACCCCGCATTCACTGTATCCGCTCTCCCCGGACCCCGCATTCACTATATCCGCTCTCCCCGGATCCTGCATTCACTATATCCTGTCTCCCCGGACCCCGCATTCACTATATCCGGTCTCCCACAGTACACAGAACAAGGAAATGCAATTATAGTAAATATAAACTGCTAAATACCTTTTCTCATCAGCAGTATAAAGCAGTCTTGTGACTTCTATCAGTGTCTAGAAGAGCACTGGTTAATCTTGTAGGAGAAGTTTTCATTCTGTTTTGACTGTCCTATGAGGCTGCATGATCCCTGACCCTCGGTCTGGACAGCGCTGATCACATACACACAAAGAAAAAAAAAAAAAACTAGCAATACACACTAAACTGAGCATGTGCAGTGCGACTCCTAGAGCTCTGTACTATCAGCATATAGATTGGGGACAGTAGGAGGAAGGGGTCAAAGACAGGATCAAACAGCCTTTTTACACAATGCAGAGGACTGACCCCTTAGGTCCCACAGTGAGTATAACAAGCACGCTTTACTGCATCTACAGACTGATTTTATTGTTGTGGGTTTAGTAACACGATAAACTGACAAAAAAAATGGAAGCAAATCGGTTTCTATGCAGAGATGCACCATATTCCATGTGCCCCAGTTTCTGCAACCCCCCCGCCCCCCCATGCATTATCCACATTGGACTGAGGTGCCGGCTCACAGCCAATCTGATACATCCGAGTACTCTACACGAATGGCTGTGTGTAAGCAGGTTGTCTCTCACAGATCAGCCCCAATGCTGGACTACCCAATGACTGAAAGTATAACTGAAAGGCACAAACTTTTTTTTTTTCATAAATTAGAGATGTATTATTATTATACAGAATTTATATAGCACCGACAGTTTGCTCAGCGCTTTACATAATGGGGGGGGGGGGGGGCAGTACAGTAAAAATACGATTCAATACACGAGGGGTTCGAGGGCCCTGCTCCTTGGAGCTTACAATCTAGGAATGTATAGCGGTGACTATGGCTCATTCATAAGTGAGGTGGGAAGGGGTTAAAACCGCACAGTTGAGCCGGGCATTTATCGCTCGCCAACTGCAACCCCCTTTAGCTGCAGAGGTAGCAACTTGCGTGGTCACACCGCAGCAAATATGCTTTGTGGCAACAATTATACCCAGTCTCTGCAAGCGCCACTGCATGTGGCTGCGGCCACGCTAGTACAGAGATCAAGTGGTCAAAGCAAGTGATACGCCGCCTTCTCACCGCATGTGCTCTAAAGAGCGATCGGAACACAGATCACTCTTCAGAGGGCACAGCAAGTATGATTAAGCAATCGCAAAGATTCCCTCTCTCTAAGACGCCATTCACACCAAAGCAGGTGCAACGGTGCGCGTGCGTTTCTGCGCTGTGTTTGCAGCAACCAACTCATTTCAATGGGCCACCCTGCAGGGAAAACACCAAAGTAACGCAAACACTTTTTTTTTTTTTTAAATTTGTTACTATGGGATTGATGAACTAAACCTGGGAGTCTGCAAACTCTGGTGCAGCTCTGCACAGTAACCAATCAGCATCCAGGTTTTAATGTCAAAGCTTAACGGAAAAAAAAAAACAGAAGCCGATTGGTTACTAAGCTCAGCTGCACCAGATTCTGAATGCTCCAGTGTTGGTCAATCTCTATGTATTGTGGTGAACGATTTCACGTGTATCAGCAAAGGGCATGGAGGTGTCAATAAAAGGGAACCCCACTGACACGCGCCTGCAAAAAACTCCCAATTTTGCTCACGTTCCCGCATCTCCCAAACATGAACCGGATTGTCCTGATCGCCAATTTCCCCAGAAATGAGAACCCAAAACACACAGTCGGGGGGGTCATTTACAAATGCTGGAGAGTTCAAATTCAGGCTCACTTCTGCATAGAAACCGGTCAGCTTCTAACTTCAGCGTCGGCAATAAAAGCTGAAAACTGATTGGTTGCTATGGCTGATTAAAGCGGAGCTCCACCCAAAACGGGAAGATCCGCTTGAAGTTTTTGTCCTCCATTAAGGATTGGCACCTTTGGGGAGCGGGTACCTGAATGACAGGTGGCTGCTCCCACTTTGATCGCCAAGGTGATGGGAAGCAGAAGTTGTCCTCCCCGTAGTCTCCTAGGACACATGACAGGTCCCAGAAGACTACGGGGCCATTCACAAAGTGCAGCGCTTCTCACGCATGCGCAGTGGGTACCCGCCTGTGAAGCCGCAAGATGTCACAGCCAGGTGCCCACACTGAAGATGCCGGCGGAAGGGAGAGAAGACGGCCGATGAAACCTGCGATGGTGAGGAGACCACGATGGATAGAAGAGACCAGACTACCTGCATATTAATGACACAGCATGGAGTACACCCCCCCCCGCAGGGCTCCACAGTGCAGTATACCCATACCATATACTCAAAACCCCCCAGCAGTGTGCTCTCCTGTCCCCCCCCATACTTCAGACCCCCCCCCCCAGCAGTGTGCTCTCCTGTCCCCCCCATACTTCAGACCCCCCCCCCCCAGCAGTGTGCTCTCCTGTCCCCCCCAGCAGTGTGCTCTCCTGTCCCCCCCATACTTCAGACACCCCCCCCCCCAGCAGTGTGCTCTCCTGTCCCCCCCCCATACTTCAGACCCCCCCCCCCCAGCAGTGTGCTCTCCTGTCCCCCCCCATACTTCAGACCCCCCCAGCAATGTGCTCTCCTGTCCGTCCCCTTGTACTTCAGAGCCTCCCCCCCAGCAGTGTGCTCTCCTGTCCCCCCATACTTCAGATCCCCCCCCCAGCAATGCGCTCTCCTGCCCCACCAGCAGTGTTCTCTCCTGTCCCCCCCCCCCCATACTTCAGACCCCCCCCAGATGTGTGCTCTCTTGTCCCCCCCATACTTCAGACCCACCCCCCAGCAATGTGCTCTCCTGCCTCCCCCCCAGCAGTGTGCTCTGTCCCCCCATACTTCAGATCCCCCCACCAGCAGTGTGCTCTCCTGCCCCCCCCATACTTCAGACTCCCCCCCCCCCAGCAATGTGCTCTCCTGTCCCCTCCACCAGCAGTGTGCTCTCCTGCCCCCCCCCCCCCATACTTCAGACCCCCCCCAGAAGTGTGCTCTCCTGTCCCCCCCCCCCATACATCAGACCCCCCCAGCAATGTGCTCTCCTGTCGTCGTCCCCCTTGTACTTCAGAGCTCCCCCCAGCAGTGTACTCTGTCCCCCCATACTTCAGATCCCCCCCGGCAATGTGCTCTCCTGCCCCCCCACCAGCAGTGTGCTCTCCTGTCCCCCCCCATACTTCACACTCCCCCCCCCCCCCCCCAGCAGTGTACTCTCCTGTCCCCCATACTTCACACTCCCCCCCCGGCAATGTGCTCTCCTGCCCCCCCCCCCCATACTTCAGATCCCCCCCCGGCAATGTGCTCTCCTGCCCCCCCATATTTCAGATCCCCCCCCCCGGCAATGTGCTCTCCTGCCCCCCCGGCAGTGTGCTCTCCTGCCCCCCCATACTTCAGATCCCCCGCCCCCCGGCAATGTGCTCTCCTGCCCCCTCCCCCCCGGCAATGTGCTCTCCTGCCCCCCCCCCCCCGGCAATGTGCTCTCCTGCCCCCCCCATACTTCAGATCCCCCCCGGCAATGTGCTCTCCTGCCCCCCCGGCAGTGTGCTCTCCTGCCCCCCCCATACTTCAGACCCCCCGGCAGTGTCACAATGTTACAGATAGAAGTCCCGGCCCCCGGTCCGGTGACATCCCGGCCTCCCCTCCCCCCATCAGAATGTTCCAGCCCGGAGTCCGGTATGCAGAACCCGGGGGGTCTCCCCTTCCCCCATGCTGGGGACTCACCCGGGCCGGCCAGTGTGGGTATCCCTTCATCTTGGCGAAGATCAGGTCCCCGCACTTGTACACGTCCTGCCTGCTGGAAACGGGACATGGCTGGGCTGAGCGGCGGGGGGGAAGGCACGGGTAGGCCGGAAGGCGCAGTCGGTGTCGGAGTAGGAGGCGGCGTGCGGCCTGTGTCTATGAGTGGGCGGGGGAGTGTGTGTCCGGCGCTGGGCCCATCCGCTTGTTTGTGTTTGAATCTCTCCTCTCTGGCGGTGATTTGCTCCCTCCTCCGCTCTCCTCCCCGCCTCACTTCTCTCCTCCTATCCAAATCGGCGCTCCGCTGGCCACGCCTGCCCCTTTCCTGCCTCGCCATTGGCGCACGCTTCCCGCCTTGCGCTGACCTCACCGGCAGGCGGCCTCGGAGAGCCAGAGAGGATGGATTGTTGCTGGGGAAACGAACGGCGCGAAATTCAGTTCTCGCACCAGCTATCGCGAGAGCAGCCCGACGTCGCGCGCTGCTATAGCGTGAGAGGAGAAAAAAAAAAAAAAAAGTACATAGACAACCAAAAAAATGGCGCCTGACCGCCATTTTGTTTTTTAAAGGGGAACCGTCATCCTGCACAGCAGTAGCAGCCATTTTAGCTTACAAATTAATAAGCCAAAATTTTTATTATTGGTTTATAATTCAGAAAACTAAAATGGTCACACACTTCTGAAACGTCACATGCTTCCAGAACGTGACAGAAAAAAATTTATAAAACAAAAAAAAAAACACCTTACCGCCATTTTAGTTATTAAAGAGGAACCGTCATCCTGCACAGTGGTAGCAACCATTTTGGTTTTTCAAAAAAGCCCCAAATCTTTATCAGGAAAACGAAAAAGGTTGCGTGTTTCCAGAACATGACAGAAAAAAGGCACATAAAACCATAAAAAGTTCCATTTCTTTTTTTAAAGGGGAATCGTCATCCTGCGCAGTAGAGATACCTTACCGCCATTTTTTTTATTAAAGGGGAACCGATGTCCTGCGCAGTAGAGATACTTTACCGCCATTTTTTTAATAAAGGGGAACCATTGTCCTGCGCAGTAGAGATACCTCACCGCCATTTTTTTATTAAAGGGGAACCGTCGTCCTACGCAGTAGAGATACCTTACCGCCATTTTTTATTAAAAGGGAGCCATTGTCCTGCACAGTAGAGGCGCCTTACCGCCATTTTTTTAGTTAAAGGGGAATCTTCGTCCTGCACAGTAGAGGCACCATACCGCCTTTTTTTTATCAAAGGGGAACCATCGTCCTGTGCAGTAGAGGCCTCTTACTGCCATTTTTTTTTAAAGGAGAACCGTCGTCCTGCACATTAGAGGCACCTTACCGCCATTCTTTGTTAAATGGAAACCGTCGTCCTGCGCAGTAGATGCACCTCACCGCCTCTTTTGTTAGTTAAAGGAGAACCGTCGTCCTGCACATTAGAGGCACCTTACCGCCATTCTTTGTTAAATGGAAACCGTCGTCTTGCGCAGTAGATGCACCTCACCGCCTCTTTTGTTAGTTAAAGGGGAACCGTTGTCCTGCGCCGTAGAGGCCCCTCACCGCCATTTTTTGAATTAAAGGGTAACCATTGTCCTGAGCAGTAGAGTCACCTTACCGCCATTTTTTTAGTTCAAGGGAAATTGTCATCCTGCACAGTAGAAGCACCTTACCGCCATTTTTTATTATAGGGGAATCATCGTCATGCACAGTAGAGGCACCTTACCGCCATTCTTTATTAAAGGGGAACCATTGTCCTGCGCAGTAGAAGCACCTCACCGCCATTTTTTTGTTAAAGGGGAACCATTGTCCTGCACCGTAGAAGCACCTTACCGCCATTTTTTTAGTTAAAGGGGAACCATTGTCCTGCACCGTAGAAGCACCTTACCGCCATTTTTTTAGTTAAAGGGGAACCATTCGTTTTCCTGCGCAGTAGAGGCACCTTACGTCCATTTTTTTAGTTAAAGGGGAACCGTTCTCCTGCGCCGTAGAGGCACCTTACCGCCATTTTTTTTAGTTAAAGGGGAACCATTGTCCTGCGCCGTAGAGGCACCTTCCTGTAATTTTTTTCAGTTAAAGGAGAACCGTTGTCCTGCGCAGTAGAAGCAGCTTACCTCCATTTATTTTAGTTAAAGGGGAATTGACGTCCTGCGCAGTAGAGGCACCTTACTTTTTAGTTAAAGCGGAACCATTGTTCTGCATAATAGTAACAGTCACTTTGGTTTTCCACAAAAAAAAAAAATCTTTATCAGGAAAACTAAAAATGTTGCGCATTTCCAGAACGTGACAAAAAAAAAACACATGAACCAAAAAATGGTGCCTAAGTACCAATTCTTTTATTAATGGGGAACCATTGCCCAACGGTTGGAAGGTTGAAAACCCTCTAGTGGAAAGCGCTGTGACCCTCTCAGGAACAGACAACTCTCTCATTCTGTAAGCTAACGAGATGGTCTTGACCAGCCATGTAGCGATTCCACTACTAGAAGCTCTCGAGCCTTTCCGTGCACCATTAGGGATGATGAAAAGATGATCTGACTTCCTGAGCTCGACAGTAGCGTCCACATAGGTTCTCAATGAATGCCCAGCATCCACTGGACTTGGTTCCTGGGAAGTTTCTGAATGGAACATCAGGAGTGTAATGTCTTGCGTTATGTGAAACCTGGAGGCTACTTTGGGTACGAATCCTAGCAGTGGTCTAATCACGACCCTATCTGGAAAGAAAGAGAGAAAGGGTTCTTTAAACTCTAAGGCTGCAGTTCTGAAACTATTCTGGCTGATGTTATAGCTACGAGAAAAGCTGTTTTCAGAGTAAGATGCCATAGTGAGTGTCAGGGATCCCGGCGCCTCGCGCATGCGCAGAGCGCCGACTCGTCCGATCCAGCAAGCACTGAATCCTAGGCGATCGCGGCGGCGGCCGCGCATGCGCACTAGCTATCGCGGCCGCACCAATGAGAGCACAGTGCGGCCTATTTAAACCTGCCCTGTGCATCTCCAAATCGCCTTCTGGTCTTGTCCTGTTCCTGATTACTCCTGTGTTCCTGATACCTTGTTGCCGACCCAAGCCTGTCCTGATACTGCTGTCTTCTCCTGCTCTGACCCCTGGCTACGTCCTGACTATTCTGTACCTGTTCCTGATTGCCTGACCTCCTGTTACTGAACCCGGCTTGTGACCTGTTATTCTTCTGCCTGCCGCTCTGCACTGCCTGCTCCGCTGTTACTGACCCAGCCGTCTGACCACGCATACCTCTTCACAACTGGCTCTCACCTGCTCTACACCATTGGCTTCCGCCTCTACCACAGCTGGTGTCCCTCGGGGGTCACGACCTGGTCTCAGGCTGCTTCAAGTCCATCCCCACCATCAGGGGCTCTGGTGAACCAGCAGACTGAGGCTTAGACTCCGTGCCCTGAGGGATTCCGGCCAGTGGGCTGCTAGAGGCTACCGCCAGTCGGTCGCTGACAGTGAGACAGGATGACTGAAGGTCTCTGATGAGTTGAAGTCCAACACCAGAGGCAAGTCCCATTTTGGAAAAATCAGAGGCTTGGGTGATCATTGGCGGTTAGCTGCCTTAAAGAACCACTAAAGTGTCCGATGCCCAGGGGCGGACTGACAACTCATGGGGCCCCCGGGCAATAGGGGATCATGGGGCCCCTGTGTCCTTGCCCAAACTCAAAAAAGCCTATGAAAAAGGTACCAGGGGCATCTCATGGGGCCCCCTACTGACCCCGGGCCCTCGGGCAGTGCCCGAGTTTCCAAATGGTCAGTCTGCCCCTGCCGATGCACATAGAATACCTGTAAAAGCTGAAGGGGCAGAAACATGAGCCTTCAGAGTACTCAAAGACAGACCCATATCCAATCCTGCCTGGAGGAAATCCAAAGGGTGGCAAACTCTCAGAGTATCTGGTGCAAAGCCATGCCTGTTTGCAAATTCTACGAATCCTGCTGTAGGCTGTGTTGGTGCTGTCCTTTCTGACTCTCATCAAGGTATCTGTGACCTTAGCCAAGCATCCCAGATCGATCAGCCTTTGCCTTTCAAGACCCAGGCTGTCAGCCTGAGTTTCTCCGGAGCGGGTGCTGAATGGGCCCCTGCATGAGCGGATTCAGTGTCACTGGCAGAGGGCATGGTTCTCTGATGTTCAACGAACGGAGCAGCAGATATCAAGGTCTCTTCGGCCAATCAGGTATTACTGACAGAACGGTCACCCTCTCTGGGTGTATTCTGTGCAGCAAACTGAGGATCGTTAGAATTGGAGGGACGGCGTATGCAGTCTTGAAATTCCATGCCACTGTTAACGCATCCACCCCCATAGCTTGTGGGTGACTGATTCTGGAAAAAAAAATGGTAGTTTGGTATTTTCCGGAGAAGCAAACAGGTCTATCTCTGGAAGTAAGGCTCATGCCCAGGGGCGGACTGATCATTTGGAAATTCGGGCAGTGCCCGAGGGCCCAGGGTCAGTAGGTGGCCCCATGAGATGCCCCTGGTACCTTTTTCATAGGCTTTTTTGAGTTTGGGCAAGGACACAGGGGCCCCATGATCCCCTATTGCCCGGGGGTCCCATGAGTTGTCAGTCCGCCCCTGCTCATGCCACTAGGCTGTGAAAAACTTGAGGTGATAGGGCTCACTTGTTCAAATTAGTTCTGCATAGATAATCCGCCTGGGTATTCAAGCGACCAGGCACATAAATTGCTGTTAGCAGTTGTAAGTTGGCTTGGGCCCATTCCATAAATGGAGTAACCTTCCTAAGGAGGGGTATTCTGCGGGGTGCCCCCCCCTGTCTCTGTATGTAGGCCACTAAACTGATCAATAACGCAGCCCAAAAAATATAAATATATAATTAATATAAAGAAAAGTCCAGAATCCAAAATAATCCGTGATTAAGTGCTCCAATAAAAGGAGTCCGTGCTAAAAAAGAAGAAAAGTAAAAAAAAAACATATACATCCCGTTCCTCAAAAAATACAAGGTACTAACGCCACATAGTGCTCAGTGATCCCTCCCTTGTGGAATCCACACTCACCAGATATGATGGACTCCTAGATTTTAGGGCTTAAGAGTCAAAAACGCTTATTACTGGTGAGATGGGCTCACAGAGATATCCAGAGTTCAACAGAGTATAGGTGCAATTCATCAATGTGTTCCAACATTCATCATGCAGGCAAAGGGGAAGGAGGGATGCCCTGGAGGAGGCCCTCCTCCAGGTCTGTGAGGAATCCCTGGAGGAGGGTCGAAATGTATTGACGCAATTTCTGGTTCCGGCTAGGCTGTGTGACGTCACGTCCGGTGAGTGGAGCGTACACGAACAGCGCCGCTCTGGAGTCATTTCGATTAGTGCTGTACTGAGGTTGAAGGCAATGGATAATATACTATCTCAAGGCTCATATGTTGTTTAGAACATGTGAGTGCAATATGTATCGCTGTTTTATTACACTATTAGTGTCCTTTCTGCTTCCTCTTTGCCCACATGATGAATCTTGGAACACATTGATGAATTGCACCTATACTCCATTGAACCCTGGATATCTCTGTGAGTCCATCTCACCAGTAATAAGCGTTTTTGACTCTTAAGCCCTAAAAGCTAGGAGTCCATCATATCTGGTGAGTGTGGATTCCGCAAGGGAGGGATCACTGAGCACTACGTGGTGTTAGTATCTTGTGTTTTTGGAAGAACAGGATATGTATGTTTTTTTAGACTTTTCTTCTTTTTTGGCACAGATTCCTTTTATTGGAACACTTAATCACAGTTTATTTTGAATTGTGGACTTTTCTTTATATTAATTATATATTTATATTTTTTTGTGCTGTGCTATTGATCAATTTATGCTAGAGTGTTTTTCACTTTTGAACAGCAGCATTAATTGTTATTTTTCACATATTGATTTACACTCATTGTCTTTATATACTAAGCGTGGGTGATTTATTGTATTGAATGTAGGCCACTGCCGTTGTATTGTCCAACTTCATCAGAACGGGTGCACCCTGAATGAGCCTTCTGAAAGCCAGGAGTGCTTGGACTGCTGCCCTCAATTCTAGAATGTTGGAAACCATATTGACAGCACGGAATGACCATTAGCCCTGGGCCCAGTGATCCCCGCATAGGGCTCCCTAGTCTGCTTCGCTGGAATCCGATTGGACCACCTGCCACTGCATGAATGGCATTGTAGAAGTTTCTGCCATCTCAACCACCATTCCAGGCTCATTCTCATCTGGCAAGTTATTTATATCCTCTGCTCAAGATCCTCCAATCTCTATTGCTCTAAGAGCCCTACCTGAAGGGGACGTGAATTCCATTGCTCCCATTTGACTATCGGAATGGCCAAGGTCATAATTCCTATCAGCTGCAAACATTCTATTGCTGGAAGGTAGCACCTCTTTTCAGTTGTCGACATCGTGTTCAGGATGCATGAAATCTTGTTTTGCGGTAATGCCACTGATGCTGCCCAAGTGTTCACTTCTGCACCTAGGTACACCAGGTTCTGGATTGGTACAAGGTGACTCTTCTCCCAGTTGAATAACCACCCGAAGTTTTGCTGTGTCTCCATGGATATCTTCAGGTGTGACAAAATAATCTATCTTGATTCAAGAGCAGGATGTAGTCCAAGTAGTAATATATTAGCACTCCTTGTGACCTCAGGTACGCTACTAGGACCAGAAGAATCTTCGTGAATACTCTGGGTGATGTGGTCAGCCCAAAAGGCAAGCATACAAACTGGTAGTAGAGCTGCCCCACCGCAAACCGTAGAAATTTCTGGGAGACTGGGGCTAAAGGTACATGGAAATACACATCTTTGAAGTCCACTGATAGAAGCCAATCCCCTGGCTGAATGATTTTTAGAATTGTCTGGAGAGATTCCATTTTGAATCAGTCTTTCCTGATATACATGTTGAGCTTCCTGAAGACTATCACAGGTCTCCATGCTCCTGACTTTTTCTGCACTAGAAATAGAGGTGAGTAGATTACAGAAAAACGCTCAATTGGGGTACTGCAACTATCACCTACTGATTCAGGAGGGTTTCTATGTACTCCCATAAAACATCCCGCTTTTCCCTTGCCAAAGTTAATTTTGTCAGGACAAAGATTCTGCAGGGACACCTTAGGAACTTCCAAGAATGGCCGAGCCAGATGGTGGAAACTACCCAAGGCTCCTTTGCCTTTTGTGCCCACACTTGACGGAACTTGAATAATCTGGCTCCCACGTGACAAGTGTGAGCTGGCAGATAGTCAAAAAGACTTCTGGGACTCCTTTCCCAGAGAAGAAGTTGGTCTCTTCGACTTGTAGTTTGCAGCAATGTTAGACCATTGACAATTAAATTCTCTCCCTAGCCTGTAAGACTTAGCCTCTCTACCTATGGTCCTTGGCGAATTTTTGTATGCTGCACCTCTTCTGCGAAGCAGCCTCTGATTGTGGGGAATAAACCCCAATTTCTCCTCTGTGGCTTTTGCGATGGCAGTGTCTAATTTATTTCCAAACAGGGACTGCCCTTCAAATGGTATGCTTAATCATTAAGCATGATCCTGACCAACATCTTAATAAAGGTCAATGGATGCCTCCGCCATAAAAGAAGCTGTTATCTTCAAATGGGCAAAGGAGGCTAAGATCTCAGCTTTGTTCAGGTCACTTCTCACTGCCACTTACGACTTCTGAACCCAGGACTCTGTGGCCTTAGAAATAGCCCCCAAAGCCATAGAAGGCCTACACGCCCCGTCAGCAAGTGTGTAGATCTTTTTAAGATCCACATCTACTCTTCTATCCAACACGTCCCTGAATGTTACTGCGTCATCTAGCGTAAGGGTTACATGTCCAGCGAGGCGCATAAGTGCTGCGTCCACCATCGGAGGCTCTTCCAAACTCTTAATATTCTCAGACTTGAAGGGGTATATCTTTGCGAACTGATTCTTGACAGTGATTCTCTTATCTGTATGGTTTCACTTATCACTAATTATGACCTGAATTTCTTCCATGAATGGGAATTCACTCCTTCCTTTTTCATGTTTGTGAAAAACTGCCTCTGCTTTTTCTGTGGTTCTTCCCCAGCATCTTCCCAAAGCAGAGCCTGTCTAATTTTTTTCACAAAAGGCTGAACCAAGGCAAAATCAAAACTGTCATAGTGGCCCTCATCCTCATCCGAGGAAACAGTGTCTGATGCCGAAGGTTCCTGGGCCTCTGGAATCACCTGAATAGCTGGTGGCACTTGCAGAGACAAGGAGCGCGAGGTGGACGGAACAGGATCTGCTGAAGCCTGCGACTGCGATGCAAACGCCTTTAGCGTCTCCTCAAATGCCTCCTTCATTAGAGATACCATCTTCACCTTATCGGGTTCTTGGTGTTTGCTTGCTTCTTTGAAGCAAATTTCACAAGCCATCTTGCCTGGTATGGCTCTTCTAGGGCATGCCCAGCATCCTCCTGGTCTGGATTGGTCATGATGCGAATCTCTGCAGTATTGTGATGGGGAGCACTGAACCCTAGAGGCTGAATGGGAACACAAGACCTCTTTTCTTTTCTGGGAATGTCGGCCCTCCCTTGCATATGACCGTCTCCTACTCCTTTCTGAGCTTCTTCCATCTGATCATGACCAAGGCCCGAAAAGCTGGGGCAGCATTTTAAATTTTGGCTCCCTTAAGCCTGGCCCCGTCTCCCCTCTCCCGATTGGCCGAGCAGTCTCACAGATGCTCAGAGCGGGCCACAGCGTGCACTCCATGCTGACCCGTATACACTGGCCGAGCGGCACTGGTAAAAAGTGGAGAGATCAGTGCTGCTGCCCTTAGCAGTGGCACAGCTCTTCAATACCACCATGCCATCATCCCCAGCAGCCGCCATGGAAGGAGTTTACCTCTGCCAGCAGCCATCGAGGAACCCTGACCACCCCATAAGCCGGCTGTACTTTATCACGGCCTGATGCCGCCCCGAGGACTAGCAGTGGGGCTCCCTGGTCAAACTGATGTTATTAGAGGAGTACAGGGACTGAGTTCAACATTGAGAGCGATTCTGGATGGACAGCCAGCCATTAGACCAGCTAGGAAGGGAGACACCACCTGTCTTGATTGCAGGAAGAAGAAAAAGGAATGCCTAGGCTGCGGTGGGCCAACAATTTATTGAGTTACATCCTGACCAGGCAGGAGGTTGGCGGGGCCTCACCCAGCTGTGCTGCCAGGAAAATAGCATGTTGACTCATCAGCTACCTCTAGGCTACTGGTGCTGCAATGGTTGATGCAGAGAAATATGTAATTGTATACTCCAACATAAATAGATTTAAAGGATAAGTTCACCTTTTGCCCAAAAAATAAATGCATTTTTTTGCAGGTAAAAAATGTGCCTTTATTATTTTTGGTTGCAGAAGCCTGTAAAGCATTGCAACAACGGTCAGCTGATCGCTGGTACCATGCAGGTCTCCTGCAGACCTGTCAGTATATCTGCTTTCTCATAAGGGATGTACAGGCAAGCAGGTATACTGACAGGAAGATCCAATGAACTACTACAGCTCTCCATATTGAGAACTACAAGTCGACAGCAGCTAAGGCTGTTGGGACTTGTAGTTCATTCATTCACAGAACTCTGTGAATGAATGACGCGGCTGTGTGAGCACCACACAGCCGCACTGTTTTTAAATCTGACAGCTAGTATAGGGAAATTCTCCCCATATTTCTGTCACAGGAAGAGTGGCAGCTGCAGCATTGGGAATATGTTACATGTTCCACCTTAAAAATGAGTGGAACATGTAACATGTTCCCAAAGGTGAACCTATCCTTTAAGTATCCTAATTGGAATAATAATGGCCTTAGAACAGAAGAAGTCCATTTAACTAGAGATTTCAACTTGAGTCCTGTGATGTTTAAAGTTCCTTATATGGTGGTGTCCGTTTTCTTCTGCTAGCAATGGTGGGGCCCATAAACAGTAGTGAATACTGGTAATTCAGTGAAGTTAAACAGATGGCCGTGGCACTGCTCAAAAGCAAAGATCTCCTGATACTGAGGTATAAAGGTGTCTGCATGCAGTGTCTCTAAAGTGATGGCAGAAAGAGGTTGGGCATCCGACAGCTCACCAATCACATGGATAGCACAGCCTCCCAGGAACAAGAGTTCTTACACAGGCTCCTGCTGTGCAGAACTGCCATCTGACAGCCTATCAGTGCAGCAAGCAGGGTTGTCTGTGTAAAGACTGGATAGTGACAGTCCCAATGCAAAGAAGCTGATGTGATCCCAATGTGGCGATAGGTGTCACCGCTGTGCCGAATTGATGTACAGAGTCCCGCAGCAGTAGGCCTGCAATCTGTCTCTGGAGGAGAACGGCAGTCCCTCTGTGTTCAGCTCTGAATCCCATGCCAAGAGAATATATCTGCTCTCCCAGCAACCTTATGGTTCCCCAGCTCCCTGGTAGTTGTAGTTCCAGCAGCACTCAGAAATTTTTAAAGAAGTATATATTGACTATAGGACTACAGGTCCCAAGATCCTCTGCTGTCAGAAGAAATGGATGTCTCAGACAATGAGGAGGCAGAGACCCATGACAGCCAAGGATGGCATTCACATTGCTGGATCGCGATGAGGCTCAGGTAAGTATTGAGGGGGCTGGGGGCACTGCTGCACACAGAAGGTTTTTTACCTTCAGCCTTTACAACCACTTTCACCAGGAAGAGTCTGGTGGATATCGGCAGGAGGCAACCGATGATTTTGTGGCTATGTCAGTGGATGACCCCAATGCTGAAGATTTAGTGACTGTGTGTAGCTTTTAAACTCTCGAAGGAGTACAGGTCACCATCAGCATAAAGTTCCAGTGGGGCATTCCTTTTTGTGCAGTGCAGCCAAAAGTGGAGCAGTCCTCAAGTTTTACAGATCTACAGTTTTTGGGGTTTCCCATGTTCCCTATCCCTATCCAAGTTCATCGTTCCCCAATAAAAAACAAAAAAAGAAACCCCTAGACCAGTGATCTCCAAACTGCGGCCCGTGGCCCGGTTTTGGCCCTTTGCTTACCTTTATCTGGCCCTTGGGACCAGGGGCGGACTGACAACTCATGGGGACCCGGGCAATAGGGGATCATGGGGCCCCTGTGTCCTTGCCCAAACTCAAAAAAACCTATGAAAAAGGTACCAGGGGCATCTCATGGGGCCCCCTACTGACCCCGGGCCCTTGGGCAGTGCCCGACTTTCCAAATGGTCAGTCCGCCCCTGCTTGGGACACTGTTCTTCCCACTGACATAAGTCACTAATCCTTCCAATTTCACCAATGGTGAGGCACCATTCCTCCCACTAAAACCAACATTGGGGCACAACTCCTTCCACTGATACCAATGATGGGGCACTAATCCTCCTACTACTAACCACAGGTGCTATGTGAGCTTTACTCCCACAGACCACCAAGCTTGAGACATGGTCTACTCCCACTGGACACAGTCAGCCCCCCCCCGTAAAGTCTGAAGGACAGTAAACTGGCCCTTTATTTAGAAAGTTTGGTGACCCCCTACTGTAGACTGTTCTTTGGAGCCAGTGGAAGAGTAACAGAAATGCGGTGTGCCTGGCCTAATAGGCCTCAATTCACCAGCGGCTCTAGGGGGTGTACTACACAGGCACAGTGTCAAGCTCCTGTGCACACAATTCCAGTGTTTTAGTGCTCCTGGGATGCAAACCATCCAGTCCCATTGCCTGCAGCCTGTCAAATACACTGCGGAGGGAACTCAATACTGAGTGGTGGTTGCCATTAGGACCCTATGCCTTCAGGGATGATTGCCTGGAATACCTGCATTTGGCCCTGAATACATGGGGCCCTAAACATACCATTCTGCCCCGTTCAGCCACAGAAAATTTGAGCCTGCCATAGACTTTGACAGGCTGCAGGGCTGGAGGCCCTCTGGGGTTTGCACACACAGGAGCTATTCATCCAGTATGCAAGGGCCCTTAAAGGGTTAGCTCACTTTTAGGCCTTATGCATACAGGATGTTAAAAAATGCCTCTTTTACAGGCGCTTGACTTTTTTTTCTGCCTCTAAATGCACCTCTATGTTAGCCTTGGTGCGTTTTGAGGCTGAAGAAAAATGCACCACTAGAAGAGATGTTTCGACAGAAAAGAAATGCTGAATGTGCCTAAATGTGCTTATACACTAGGCAGGTTTAGCACTTGAGCATTCATTCCAAGGGCCAGAATAAATTAATAATCTGACCAATGGAACCAAGTAACACCCAGACGCTTGACGTGCCTAAAAGAGCCTAAACACATTTGTAAAATGTGGCTTTAGATGTGGTTTTTAGGCTGCTTTTTTCTCCCCTAGAGCAAAGGCTCATAAAAAAAAACATTCTGTGTGCATGAGGCCTTAATGACCATTGCCCAAAAAATCACCCAGCAATCCCAGCACATTACATACCACTCCACTGTTCAAAAAAATTGCTCCTGTCCCCCTCCATACATGAAGACTGTGCGCAACCTATTGAAAAAAAAGCTTCTTAGGTCTAGTTTACAAGGGATGTTTTAATCTGTACCCAGGGGCGGACTGACAACTCATGGGGCCCCCGGGCAATAGGGAATCATGGGGCCCCTGTGTCCTTGCCCAAACTCAAAAAAGTCTATGAAAAAGGAACCAGGGGCATCTCATGGGGCCCCCTACTGACCCCGGGCCCTCAGGCAGTGCCCGAGTTTCCAAATGGTCAGTCCGCCCCTGTCTGTACCTCATGCAGTGGTTGTGTGTTATGGATATGGGGAAGGTGTTGCATGCATCCCTCTGCCGACAGTCCCATAGCTACCAGCTGGGACCCAGTGGCTGCACGGACATAGCCGCTGCTCCCAATGTGAGAAAAGTAGAAAGCTAGTGCTGGACTCGTAGGGCTATGTTACTGGTATTGTTCTCTTAAGGTATTGATGTTGATGTTATTAATCTGGTTTCTGGGCAAGTTGCTTCCTCAGAGGATCTCCACAGTCTCCTTGGCTTGTAGTGTAATTTGACAAGAATTAAAACTGAAAAAAGTAGCCACCATGTTTCGGGGGTCTAAGTGCTTGGTTGCAAAACAAGCTGCTGATAAGGCCCGTGCTTGTAATTCATGCTGAAAAAAAATATCATTGTAGGTCCAGTTCACTTCTGGTTTGTTCATATTGTTGCCAATCAAGCCCTGATGAAAGGAGTGCTTGGACCTTGAAACACGTTGGCTACGCTTTGGATTTTACCCCTGACTTTTAATGGAATAAAGTTGTAACTGGACCTCTTAGAAGTGGTGTAGCACTTCAGTTTTAAATTTCTTCTCCCAATGGGACATCTTTGTGGGTGCATAGCCCCAAACGCACCTAGGGTATAGGACTGCCAGCATGTGGATACACACGAAGCCTGTGCATCCCTGTGTCGGTAAAATAGGCCCTGCACGTAGCACAGGCTACAATGCCATGTGTGAAGGAGGCCTAGTAGCTGACTATCCCTTCAATTGAATCCGGGGGTAGAGGCAAGGCATCAGGGGCGGACTGACAACTCATTGGGCCCCCGGGCAATAGGGGATCATGGGGCTCCTGTGTCCTTGCCCAAACTCAAAAAAGCCTATGAAAAAGGTACCAGGGGCATCTCATGGGGCCCCCCTACTGACCCCGGACCCTCGGGCAGTGCCCGAGTTTCCAAATGGTCAGTCCACCCCTGGAAGGCATTGTTTGTGGGTTTGCAAACAGGGTTTGCCACTGGAACCACACTTCTAGCATCAGGCCTGTCCCGCCATGAAGGGCGGTTGAGAAAAGCCAGAGGTGCAAAACCACGTCCTTCAATGGAGACTGTTTCCATAAAAACTATCTAAAAGGGGAACCCCCTCACTTAGGCTGCATTCACACGGGGCGTACTGCAGCATTCCGCTAGGGAACTTTTCCTTCACTTCCTGTAATGGAAACACAACAGGAAATGAATGGACATTATTACCAAGGCCTACACTATATTGCCAAAAGTATTGGGCTGCCTGCCTTTACACGCGCATGAACTTTAATGGCTCCCCAGTCTTAGTCCGTAGGGTTCAATATTGAGTTGGCCCCGCCCTTTGCAGCTATAACAGCTTCAACTCTTCTGGGAAGGCCGTCCACAAGGTTTAGTAGGGTGTCTATGGGAAGGTTTGTCCATTCTTCCGGAAGCACATTTGTGAGGTCAGGCATTGATGTGATACGAGAAGGCCTGTAACAGAATCTAATATATAAGTGAGCTCTGGCGATATCTGGGGAGCAGCTAGCACACAAGGTGAAGGTAACAATCCCTACAATAGTAATGTAAGAAAGTTAAAAATGATTGCAGAATGGTAAATGCGAAATCTAAAAATCTAAAATATGGTAAAGTGCATCATGAATGTATTGAGTTGAGAGAAACAGTAAAGTGCATCAAGTAAAAGCATGAAAATATCAGCTAAACAACTCAAAAAGCAAATGCAAAACAGTAAAGTGTATCACAGGCAGAATCTATATACAATAATGTCCGTGGTGATCCGTGAAGTAAAGTGCAGTAGTAAATGATGTTACAATATAAAATCTGAGATATATAAATAGGATAAAACTCTACATCAATGTCCGTGGTGCTAATTATATAGTCAGATATCCATAAATGGAAGCAATTGTCCGTGAAACCATAAGGAACAGTAAAATTAAAGTGCAGAGTACAAATGTGCTGATGATCATACAAAAGAATCCACCACCTCTCTTGGATGTACACTCACCAGATGAAAACAGGTAACAGGTAATCAAGCATTAAACATCTGAGAATGGAAGGCGGCCAAAGGGTTAAACCGGACCAAATTCTTCCTGGGCACTCGGTTGGGAAGACAGTACTTGTCCTAGAGGGAACAGGTCACCACAGGAGCCAATAAAGTTTTAGATAGTGCAGTATTTAATGGAACATTAAAAAAATATCCACGTGGAGACAAATCAAAAAGCATAAAAAGTGTACCAAGATGGCCACCGCTCCAACCATCGGCAGCAGCGGCGTGACGTCAGCAAATGGTGGCTCCACCCAACTCGTTTCGTGCGCATGCCTGTCCTCAGGGGTACGCCTATACAAGAAGGCCTGGCTCGCAGTATCCGCTCTAATTCATCCCAAAGGTGTTCTGTTGGGTTGAGGTCAGGACTCTGTGCAGGCCAGTCAAGTTCCTCTACCCCAAACTGGCTCCTCCATGTCTTTATGGACCTTGCTTTGTGCACTGGTGCATAGTCATGTTTGAACAGGAAGGGGCCATCCTCAAACTCTTCCCACAAAGTTGGGAGCATGACAAAATGTCTTGGTTTGCTGATGCCTTAAGAGTTCCCTTCACTGGAACTAAGGGGCCAAGCCCAACCCTTGAAGAATAAGCCCCCACCATAATCCCCCCTCCACCAAACTTTACACTTGGCACAATGTACTGTAGTCAGGCAAGTACTGTTCTCCTGGCAACCGCCAAACCCAGACACGTCCATTGGATTGCCAGACAGAGAAGCGTGATTGGTCACTCCAGAGAACACATCTCATCTGCTTTAATGTCCAGTGGCGGCGTGCTTTATACCACGGCATCCCACACTTTGCATTGCACTTGGTGATGTAAGGCTTGGATGCAGCTGCTCGGCCATGGAAACCCATTCCATGAAGCTCTCTACACACTGTTGTTGGGCTCATCTGAAGGCCACACCAAGTTTGGAGGTCTTTAGCTATTGACTCTGCAGACAGTTGGCGACTTCTGTGCACTGTGCGCTTCAGCATGTGCTGACCCCTGCCCTGTCATGTGACGTGGCCTACCACTTGGTGGCTGAGTGGCTGTGGTTCCCAGTTGCTTCCACTTTGTTATAATCCCACTAACAGTTGACTATTTAGTAGCCAGGAAATGTCCCGGATGGACTTTTTGCACAGGTGACCACCTATCACGGGACCACGCTTGGAGTCACTGAGCTCCTGAGAGCGACCCATTCTTTCACCAATGTTTGTAGAAGCAGTCTGCATGCCTAGGGGCTTGATTGTATCCACCTGTGGCCATGGAGGGGATTGGAACACCCGGATCACATGATTTGGAGGGCTGGGCCAATACTTTTGGCAATATAGTGTATGCTGTAGCCCTCCAGTGGAGACTGTTTCCATGAAAGGGCAACCCCCCCTCACTTAGGCCTCATTCACATGGGTGTACTACAGCGTACGGCTGCACAAGGGCCACGTTTGCCTGCAAGGGGATGCCCAGGGGTTTCGTGCATTCCAGTACAGGCAATCCTGTTCGTGTCAATTGGGACTCAGCAGCTACGCGGACTCAGTCGTTGCTCCCTATTGGACATCCAAGTAGGTACATGGCCCCTGAACGCACACCATCTGCGTTTGGAGTCGTACACCCACTTGGTGGTCAAATAGGGAGCAGTGGCTGTGTCCATGGGGCTGCTGTGTCCCAACTGACCTGAATGGGACTGACTGTGTGGAGATGCACGGAACACCCGAGAACCCCCATGTGGGCAAACACGGCCCTTGTTAGGGCATACACTGTAGTGTGAGAACCAGTGGTGCTCCTCCCCCCATTTTTTAGACAGTTGTTATGGAAACCATCTCCATTGGAGGCCTGAGTCCTAATATCTGTTTACTTCCTGTTGTGTTTCCAGGACAGGAAGTGAAAGGAAAGTTCCCCAAGGGTATATAGATGACAAAAAAAAACCTCACGTAGGTTTTAAAACATCACAAAGCAAAATCTGTGTGAAGTTTTAAAACGCATGCGGGTTTAAGTTTTAACCAAAGGTTCAGGGAAACCTCTCATTTTGAAGTAGTTTTTTTAAACACAATAAAAGGTTTTATGGGTGAGAGATATGTCCAAGGAAACATGCACAAAACCTTTGACTGTCTGAAAAAAAAAATAGGATCAACTATCAGGCCACTGGCAAGCTTTGCTGGGATTTGTAGTGACCTCTGCAAGGCCTCCAGCACTGAGAACTACAACTCCCACAATGCCCCGCGTCCCTCCGCCCGGCCTTGGTGTGGGCGCGGCACAGCGGTGCATGATGGGAGTTGTAGTGCCGGCGGCCGGCGTCACGTTGCTCTGGGCTGGTGAGCGGGAGGCAGCGGTAGCCATGTCTCTGGTGGCTTACGCTAGCAGCGAGGAGAGCGGCTCGGACTCGGAGACAGCACCGGAGCCACGGAAGGAGTCAGCACCCCCTCCGCCTCTGGTCCAGGCCGAAGCCGCGGCCTATCCTGCGCCCTACAGCCGCCAGGGGGAGCAGGAGCAGCACAGCCCCGGGTACTATGGTCCCCCAGGAGGGGTCTACGGCCTGCCCTACCCGCCTGGATATGGGCCCCCTCCTAACTATGGCCCTGCGGCCTATGGGGCCCCTGCCTACCCTGCCAGTCCGGGGCCCCCAGGGTATGGGGCCTATAACAGCCAGGGGCCTGGGACTGCCAGCTACCCCAACATGGGGTACAGTCCTGCAGGGTACCCCCCACCTAGCATGAACCTGCCTCCACCACAGGGGGTGCCAGGGGTCAGCATGCCCCCAGCTCATGGAGGGCCGCCGGGCATGAACCTACCACCCCCGCAAGCGGCATCGAGCATGAACCTACCACCCCCGCAAGCGGCATCGAGCAGGAACCTACCGCACCCCCAAGGGTCATCGGGCATGAACCTACAGCCCCCACAAGGGTCATCGGGAATGAGCTTGCCACCCCCGCAAGGATCATCGGGCATGAACCTCCCACACCCGCAAGGGTCATCGGGCATGAACCTCCCACACCCGCAAGGGTCATCGGGCATGAACCTCCCACACCCGCAAGGGTCATCGGGCATGAACCTCCCACACCCGCAAGGGTCATCGGGCATGAACCTCCCACACCCGCAAGGGTCATCGAGCATGAACCACCCGCAAGGGTCGTCGGGCATGAACCTCCCGCACCCTCAAGGGTCATCGGGCATGAATCTCCCGCACCCACAAGGGTCGTCGGGCATGAACCTCCCGCACCCGCAAGGGTCATCGGGCATGAACCTCCCGCACCCGCAAGGGTCATCGGGCATGAACCTCCCGCACCCGCAAGGGTCATCGGGCATGAACCTCCCGCACCCGCAAGGGTCATCGGGCATGAACCACCCGCAAGGGTCATCGGGCATGAACCTCCCACACCCGCAAGGGTCATCGGGCATGAACCTCCCGCACCCGCAAGGGTCATCGGGCATGAACCTCCCGCACCCGCAAGGGTCATCGGGCATGAACCTCCCGCACCCGCAAGGGTCATCGGGCATGAACCTCCCGCACCCGCAAGGGTCATCGGGCATGAACCTCCCGCACCCGCAAGGGTCATCGGGCATGAACCTCCCGCACCCTCAAGGGCCATCGGGCATGAACCTCCCGCACCCTCAAGGGCCATCGGGCATGAACCTCCCGCACCCTCAAGGGTCATCGGGCATGAACCTCCCGCATCCTCAAGGGTCATCGGGAATGAACCTACCACCGCCACAAGCTGGCCAGAGTATGAACTTACCCCCGCCTCAGGGGTCCACAGGAATGAACCTCCCTCCCCCGCACAATGGGCCTGGTATGACCATGCCCCCTCCCCCCGGCAGCCAGAATATGAACCTCCCGCCCCTGCACAGCACATCGGGACTGAATTTGCCACCACCCCAGGGTGGCTCCGGACTACACTTGCCCCCTCCCCAGAACACACACGGCATGAACCTCCCTCCCCCGCAAAGCGGGCACGGACTGAACCTCCCTCACCACCAGGGTGGTCTTGGAATGAATCTCCCTCCCCTGCAGTCCGGTCCCTCCGGACACAACATGCCTCCCCCGATGGGCGGACACGCTATGAACCTTCCACCTCCACAGGTCGGGGCCGGGCTGGGCCTGCCGCCGGCGATGAACATTCCCCCTCCGCAGCTGAGCCCGACGTCACCGTCCGGAGCAGAGCCGCGTATGCCGCCTCCGAAACCCACCAGCCACGGGCTGAACCTTCCACCCCCGGAGAGCGAGAGTTTGGGGAATTCCAAGCCGAAGAAGCGTTCGGAGCCCATCAGGATCAGCGTCCCGGAGCTCCATGGCGGAGATGTGAGTATTCCGATCTAAACCATTGAGGCTTCAGACATCAGTGCAGTCGGTGGGCAGTGTGAGTGTTTTCTTCTAACAGCAAGCTCACAGAGAAAGAAATACATAGACAGTAGAGATGAGCTCAGGAATGAGTCCCAACCTGCCTGTGCTATCCTGCCACAAAGCTGTCACTGTGGACAGCCAATCATAGGTGGCGGAGGCATTCAGGTATACACGTCCTGTGTATATATGCTGTGTCTGAGTGGGGAATGCATCAGCCACCAGGGATTGGCCGCCCACAGTGACGGCTTCCTGGCGGGATAGCTCAGGTGGGGTGGGACTTGTCTCTGAACAGTCTGAGCTCATCTCTGATTGACAGCTAGAGCAAATGGGTTTGTTTACTAACAAACCCAATGTGATCACCAAGTCATAGCTGACCTGGTGATCACATGATGTGGAGCCATGCTGATTGGTTTCTAGCTAACCCACCAGATTGCATGATCTGGTCGGCTACTAGAGATCAGGAGCTTTAGGCTGGCCATACACTATACAATTTTTTTTACAATTTTCTGTCCAATTTCTGCCCAATTTCCTTTAGATTTACCTTCAGCTATGTAGTGCAAGGGCCCGCCTAATTCGATACAAATGAAAATGTTGTTTAGGTTTGACCTATTATATGGTTTTTGGTAAATCTAAAGAAATATTCTCAAGAAAATTGTATAATGTATGGCCAGCCTTAGGGGTCAGCAGCATGCTTATGCAGGCCATAGACGGGGAGAAAACCGGCCGTTTTTTTAACAAAAAAACGAAAAATCAGTCGTTCAATAGGCCGATGTTACCACCAACAGTAAAAAAAATCGACCAATTTTCTTCCCGTCTATGGCCGGCATTTAATTACATCTGTCCCTGCAGAGAGAGCCCCGCTATTATATTTGACATTAAAAAGTATTGCGGTTGCAACAATGTATCTATTTGTATCCGTTTCGGATACAGATGGTATTTTCAGATACAAATAGATACATTGTTGCAACCGCAATACTTTTTCATGTCAAATATAATAGCAGACTGGAATTCTTCTTTCTCTTCTTCTTCTTCATCTTTCTCTTCTTCTTCTTCATCTTTCTCTTCCTCTTCTTCATCTTTCTCTTCCTCTTCTTCATCTTTCTCTTCCTCTTCATCTTTCTCTTCCTCTTCTTCATCTTTCTCTTCCTCTTCTTCATCTTTCTCTTCCTCTTCTTCATCTTCCTCTTCTTCATCTTTCTCTTCTTCATCTTTCTCTTCTCCTTTCTCTCCTTTCTCTTCTCCTTTCTTTCCTTTCTCTTCTTCCTCTTCTCCTTTCTCTTCTTCCTCTTTCTCCTTTCTCTTCTTCCTCTTCTCCTTTCTCTTCTTCCTCTTCTCCTTTCTCTTCTTCCTCTTCTCCTTTCTCTTCTTCCTCTTCTCCTTTCTCTTCTTCCTCTTCTTCCTCTTCTCCCTCTTCTTCTTTCTCTTCTTCTTCGTCATCTTTCTCTTCCTCTTCGTCATCTTTCTCTTCTTCTTCTTCATCTTTCTCTTCTTCTTTTTCTTCTTTCTCTTTTTCTTGCAGGTCACGGCTAATGCGCAGATTTTTTATCGGTAAAAAGATCGGCCGATTTGCCCATCATTGCCGCGAAAATCGGGTGATTGGCAAAATTGGCCGATTTTTTTTTTTCCAACTTTACTGATCAAAAAAATCTGACAAAATCCGGAAAAACTGCCGACCAATTAACCCATTAACGGTGCAAAAATCGGCCGATTTACGACCCATCTATGGTTTGCATTAGTGTGAATGGGAACATAAATAAATCCCCTCTCCAGGCAAAATACGATCATTCAGCAAGTTTTTTTTTTTTCGTTTTTGTTTTTCTTACTTGGTAAAGTAAGTTGTACTTACCTAAAGCAGCCCATAGACTATGCAATTTGGAAGGAAAGGAAAAAATTTCTCGATTTCCCCCATCACAGTCAGTGTTGATGGGGGAATCCTTCCCGCAGCGCTATTACGTTTTGCCGGCGGAGAGCCTTCTCTGCTGGCAGAACACATTGATCACTGCTGGCAGCTATAGCCACCAGCAGTGGTCACATGGAAAATAAATTCTGATGGCTGCTTCTACTGAAGTCGATCGATGGGTCGACTTCAGTACAACCAGCCTGTCCATAGATGGGTCATATCCCGGCCAGTCTCCGTTGAACCGATAGAGATTCAATCCATCTATGGCCGGCGTAAAGTGATTGTAAACAAGGGGTGGCCCCCGACCTCAGGGAAAGGCAAGCCCGGGGTCAGCAACCAGTCCATCGTGATCTGGGCAATCCCAGAGCATCAGAGTGCACCGGGCCGGCGGCCGCAGAGGGAGCAAGAGCCACATAAGCTGGTGCTTCCTTTATAGCGCCAGCGCCTGTCCTGGGTGGAGTGATACCAAGTGTACCATGTGACCTCGGTGATCATTCACAGATTTCACAAGTAGTAAGCAATGATGTCAGGAAGTGACATTATTTATTTCAGGTACTTATATAGTGCTGTCAATTTACGCACACATATATTGTACATTCACATCAGTCCCTGACCCTCAAGGAGCGTACAATCTAAGGTCCCTAACTTACATTCATATACTAGGGCCAATTTTGACAGGATCCAATTAACCTACCAGCATGTCTTTGGAGTGTGGGAGGAAACCGGAGTACCCGGAGGAAACCCACGCAGGCACAGGGAGAACATGCAAACTCCAGGCAGGAGGTGCAGTGGCTGGGATTCGAACCAACGACCCTAGTACTGCCAGGCGGAAGTGCTAACCATTTAGCAACTGTGCTGCCTACTACTCTTCATGTGATCACTGATTGGCCAATTACAGAGGTCCCGTACAGTGATCGGTGTTCTGGACACAGCGGGCACCAGACTTTTTTATGTTAAAAAAAATCTGAAGAATATATTTTAAAAACATATTTTTTAAACATATTCTTTAGATTTTTTTTAACATATAAAAAATCATTTTAACATATATTTTCACATATATATGTAAATGCATTCCAAAAAAATGTAGATTTGTATTTTTAAAGACATACAGTATAATTGAAAAATGTATTTTTAAAAATTCTTTTTCATTTTTCATATATTTTGTAATAAAAATGCATGTCAACATTTCACTGTGTGTGTATGTATGTATATATATATATATATATATATATATATATATATATATATTGAATACGGCCAAAATTGTAGCATTTCATATATATGGCAATATATTTGGGAAGAATATGTTTAAAATATATTTCAAATATATTTTTCTTCCATGTGGGCTGCTCCAGGCACCTCCTGTGGAAAGCTGAGTGCTAAGGAGGCACCGGGCACCAGTGCATGTGCCTATAGACACACACAGAACTGTCAAAGGATACGTTCACCTTTTTAGAAAAAAAAATAATAAAACGCACATTTTTTTTTTTTTGCAAAGTATTTTTAAAATATATTTTTTCTTTCATGTGGGAGGGACAGGATGACAACACTGGCAGAAAAGGAGGTAAATGGGCAGGTTAGCCTGACTTTAGTATTTTTACTCTGTACAGTAGCAGGTTGCAGCATGTCCCCGTGTGCTGCGTTCTCATGCACTGCATACCTAAGCACTTGTTTTGGTGAGAACGGGACACAGAGAGAGCAATTGTCTTCTCCGTGTCCTTGTGCTGAGCTTGCATTGATCGATGCACCTGGTCTGAACGAGCGCTCAGCCGAGCATGCTGCTGCCAGATCCGTACTGTGAAGCCGGACAGCCACGACTGCTAGAAAAACCCGTTCACGTCTCACGAGAGTTCATAGGAAACTATACAGAAGTATACTGCAGTCATTGAGGTGACAAATCAGCATGCAGATTTTATTTTTTACTTCTGCTGATCCAAGTGAATATACACGGGGTCATCTGTGCCAACTTCATTGACCCCCGAACACCGCCAATGCCATTTTTGTAATTAATGTGGAATTATCAGTAATTGTCCTTTCTAATTTATTTTCCAGTCCGACTCAGAGGAAGATGAACCATTCCGGAAGAAAGCAGCAAGTCAGGTAAGACTCAGTCATGTGACCATTAAAGGGATCCAACTAGCCTTTTCTCCTAGTTCACATATGCGCAGGCCGCTTTTTGCGTTTGATTGGACTCCCGTGCCCCGGGACACGCAGGGAAGAAGTCCCTGCACTTCTTTGGAATCCGCAGCTGAGGTTCGCAGTACGGTTGCGATTTCCACTGCGGGCGGCGCGCCATTAGAATTAATGGCACCCCCCCCGCGGGTCCCGCATTGCTCTGTGCGGGTGGTGCGGCTGCAGCAGCTGTTTTTGTGCGGGTCTCGCAGCCGCACCACCCGCACATATGTGAACGTAGCCCAAGAGCAGTACAACAATGCAGGCCAATTCAAGAAACTAGGCCAGGCCTTGAAATTTCCACTCGCCATTATGGTGGGGGCGAGTGTGTCCCCCAGGGCCGTCTTGCTGAGCAGGCTTGGAGGTCAGGCCGGATCTGTCATTGGCACTGGGAGCCGTTGGACTGCTCAATAGCTGAGTGCAGCGAAAGCAAAGGAAGGAGTGTGTGCTGTGCTCTCTGCCTCCCCCTAGAGTGCAGTACCTGGCTCTGTGAGTGAACAACGAAGTACTGCAACTTTTTATAGGGGTGTGTGTGTGTGTGTCTACCTAATTTCAGCTCACTCTGGTCACATGATCCTCTGTCAGCCAGTGGTGGCTTTAGGGGAGGGGAAAGAGCACTTGACAGCGTGCGTGTGTATCTGTACATGTGTCTGCGTGTATGTACATGTGTGTGTGCATGTACGTTTGTGTGTATGTACGTACATGTGTCTGTGTGTACATGCGTGTGTATGTATGTACATGGGTCTGTGCGTGTGTATTTCTGTGTATGTACGTGTATCTGTGTGTATGCGTGTCTGTACATGCCTGTGTGTGTACGTACATGTGTCTGTGAGTACATGCGTGTGTATGTATGTATGTATGTACATGGGTCTGTGCGTGTGTATTTCTGTGTATTTATGTGTGCGTGTCTGTACGTGCCTGTGTGTATACATGTGTCTGTATGTGTGTACATGTGTGTCTGTGCATGTGTGTGCATGTCTGTGTGTGTACAGGTGTCTCTTCACTGCCCGAGTTCGCGGGGTCAGTAGGGGCCCCATGAGATGCCCCTGGTACCTTTTTCATAGGCTTTTTTGAGTTTGAGCAAGGACACAGGGGCCCCATGATCCCCTATTGCCCGGGGGCCCCATGAGTTGTCAGTCCACCCCTGGGTATGCCTGCAGTTTTTTACAAAGCAGCCGAATTCCTTGAGTTCAGCTTTAAAGTGTTTTGTTTGTTTTTTTTGTTTTCTTTTTAGTTTGGATATAAGGGAGGGTTATAACCACTGTCAGGTTTTTTGTTGCTATCTGTCTCCCATTGTGGAGATTTCCCTTCACTTCCTGTCCCATAGCCAAAACAGGAAATGAGAGGAAATCCCTCCAAAGTGAATCCTGGGATGTCACCAAAACTAGTGTCCTCATTTGAAGATTTCCCCTCTATTACTTTTTGATGTCAACCCAAAATTTGGGATTTTGTTTTACTTTCAGTGATAATGGTAGGACAAAAAGAGAGAGTAAATCTACCCAATGGGGACACAGCAATAAAAACTGACAGGGGTTCTAATCCCTCTCCACTCTCTTTATGGGCCTTGTGTGTACTAGTTGGCATCCATGCCCATTGAGAGAAAAAACATTATACAAAGTTCACTAAACCTCATTCCTGTGCTTGGCTCTGGTGTCTTCAGGTATCCAAAGAAGGGTTTGGGTTGTCCTCCTTACTCCCTCAACCGAAGAATGTCCACGGGGGAGACTCCAAACGCCCGCTCCTCCCTTACAACTTCACAAAGAAACCATCTGACCCTCCCAAGGAATCAAAACTTCCCAAGCAGATGTCCAAGCCCAAGCTCACCGCGAGCCCCGAGGTGTCCCACACGCCGTCTCCATCGGCCATCAAAGCAGCAGCCAAGAATGCTGCCCTGCAGGTGACCAAGCAGATCACGCAGGAGGAGGATGAGGAAAGTGACGAAGAGTTCCAACAGGGTAACTTCTTCTCGTTGACGGACAGCAACGAGGCTGCTGTGGCTCCTGATGAGAGCTATACGTATCCGCTTCCCCCAGCGAATGATGACGGCCCTCCAGGGGTCGATCCTGGTCAGTTACAGAACGATGCAGCAAATGCTCCTCTGGAGTTCAAGACAGCAGCTGGACCAAACCTCAACCAACAGTGGTCAGCCACGTCTACAGGAGACTACAGCGGCCAGGAGTACAGCCAATATCCTGAATATAACAACCCACACGCTGCTGCATACTATCAGGTAGGATAATGGGCCAGTCCTCCAAAAAGGAACATTTTTGGTATAGGTGGAGCCTGTTGGGCAGAGTCAGTCTTCGTCTTCTTGTATGCCTTGAATATTCTAACAGAGAGAGCTCCCAACCATAATTCCCAGTGTATTCCTGTCCACCTGGGAGATTTGGGTCTCCCTGTTCTCCTTTGTTCCAGATCCTCCTGTTACTTTCTCTATGTTAGTGGAAGTCCAGCAGGGACGGTGGGAGCTCCTCATCATAGGCACAGCTAGTGTGCAGTCTTGGGAGGTCAGCACAGAGATCTCAATAATAGTCTTCGAGGAATTAAGGAGACTGGAACTATACTCACCTCCACTCCAGCAATCAGTCCGGGGAGACCAGATATAGTGAATGCAGGGTCGGGGGAGACCAGATATAGTGAATGCAGGGTCCGGGGAGACCAGATATAGTGAATGCAGGGTCCGGGGAGACCAGATATAGTGAATGCAGGGTCCGGGGAGAGCGGATATAGTGAATGCGGGGTCCGGGGAGACCAGATATAGTGAATGCAGGGTCCTGGGAGAGCGGATTTAGTGAATGCGGGGTCCGGGGAGACCAGATGTAGTGAATGCAGGGTCCGGGCAGACCAGGTATAGTGAATGCAGGATCCGGGGAGACCAGATATAGTGAATGCGGGGTCCTGGGAAAGCGGATTTAGTGAATGCGGGGTCCGGGGAGACCAGATGTAGTGAATGCAGAGTCCTGGGTGAGCGGATTTAGTGAATGCAGGGTCCGGGGAGACCAGATATAGTGAATGCAGGGTCCAGAGAGATCGGATGTAGTGAATGCAGGGTCCGGGGAGACCGGATATAGTGAATACGGGGTCCGGGGGACCGGATATAGTGAATGCAGGGTCCGGGGAGACCGGATATAGTGAATACGGGGTCCGGGGAGACCGGATATAGTGAATACGGGGTCCAGGGAGACCGGATATAGTGAATGCAGGGTCCAGGGAGACCAGATATAGTGAATGCAGAGTCCTGGGTGAGCGGATTTAGTGAATGCAGGGTCCGGGGAGACCAGATATAGTGAATGCAGGGTCCGGGGAGACCGGATATAGTGAATGCAGGGTCCGGGGAGACCGGATATAGTGAATACGGGGTCCGGGGGACCGGATATAGTGAATGCGGGGTCCGGGGAGACCGGATATAGTGAATACGGGGTCCGGGGAGACCGGATATAGTGAATACGGGGTCCGGGGAGGCCGGATATAGTGAATGCAGGGTCCGGGGAGAGCGGATATAGTGAATGCAGGGTCCGGGGAGACCGGATATAGTGAATGCGGGGTCCGGGGAGACCGGATATAGTGAATTCGGGGTCCGGGGAGACCGGATATAGTGAATTCGGGGTCCGGGGAGACCGGATATAGTGAATACGGGGTCCGGGGAGACCGGATATAGTGAATACGGGGTCCGGGGAGACCGGATATAGTGAATACGGGGTCCGGGGAGACCGGATATAGTGAATGCAGGGTCCGGGGAGAGCAGGTATAGTTATTGCGGGTTCCGGGGAGACCAGGTATAGTGAATGTAGGGTCCTGGGAGAGCGGATTTAGTGAATGCGGGGTCCGGGCAGACCAGATATAGTGAATGCGGGGTCCTGGGAGAGCGGATTTAGTGAATGCAGGGTCCTGGGAGAGCGGATATAGTGAATGCGGGGTCCTGGGAGAGCGGATATAGTGAATGCAGGGTCCTGGGAGAGCGGATTTAGTGAATGCAGGGTCCGGGGAGAGCGGATATAGTGAATGCAGGGTCCGGGGAGAGCGGATATAGTGAATGCAGAGTCCAGGGAGAGCGGATATAGTGAATGCAGGGTCCAGGGAGAGCGGATATAGTGAATGCAGGGTCCAGGGAGAGCGGATATAGTGAATGCGGGGTCCGGGGAGACCGGATATAGTGAATGCGGGGTCCGGGGAGACCGGATATAGTGAATGCGGGGTCCGGGGAGACCGGATATAGTGAATGCAGGGTCCGGGGAGAGCGGATATAGTGAATGCAGGGTCCAGGGAGAGCGGATATAGTGAATGCAGGGTCCGGGGAGACCAGATATAGTGAATGCAGGGTCTGGGGAGACCGGATATAGTGAATGCGGGGTCCGGGGAGACCAGATATAGTGAATGCGGGGTCCGGGGAGACCAGATATAGTGAATGCGGGGTCCGGGGAGACCAGATATAGTGAATATGGGGTTCGGGGAGATTGGATATAGTAAATGCGGGGTCCTGTGTTTAGTAACACTTTAAGATTTGCAGTCTACTAAGGAATGTATGGGTTCATTTAGCCCTCAAAAATCTTTGGTTTTAAATTCCTCCTGAAAAAAGTCGTGTCTTTCTTGACACGTCATGTCAGTGTACCTTGAATCTCATAGCTGTACATCTTCACTGTGAAATCTAATGTCTCTGGCTGCTGTTCTCCCTGCTAGAGAGGAAGATGTTCTGCTTTATCCATTCTGTGGATCTGTGCTTCCTCCACCCTTCTTGTTTCCTGAACATTCCTCCACCAGTCATCATAGGGGCAAGGCTAACACGAGGAAGCAAACCCTTGCTCCTACCAATATGGCCGACCTCTATAGAGAGACATGGTACAAAACAAGGCATGGTAAGTCCGTAATGGGGAAGAGATCATTTGCAGGTAGTCTATAGGCTGCTGACTATCTTTTTGAGCTAGGGCAAGGCATAGATGACTCTTCTTTTCTGTGGTGGAAGGAAAGAAAATCGCTCAATTTCCCCATCAACACAATGTTGATGGGGGAATCCCTCCTGCAGCACTATTGTGTTCTGCTGATGGTGGAGACTTCCCTGCCGGAGAAACACCGGCTATCGCTGTGAGCAGAAACTGCATGGTAAAAATCTGACAGGCTGGTTGTACCCAAGTCGATCGATCAATTTGGGTACAACTAGCCTGCCCATAGATGCATCAAATCTTGGCCAGTCCCTGCTGAACCGGCTGAGATTCGATCCGTCTATGGCTGGCTTTAGCTCAGGTCTTCTTTTGTGTTGTTTTTGACTGGTATGGTTAAATCCAGATTTGTTTGTTCAATTCCTTCATTTTTCCTGCAGCAGGATTATTACAGCAGTGGGTATTATCAGGAGGCGGAGCAGTCATCAGCCACCCAGCGGGACTCCGCAACAAGCGACTCTTTCATGGATGATGAAGCGGTGAGATTTACTTTCATTTTTTTTTTTTCATTTTTAGCTGTAGGAAGGAAATGTTTACATTCACATTACCTCTTCTGTGGATGTAGTATGCAGATTGTCCCAGGTACCCCCCCCCCCCCTTTCTAATAATTGAATGCTCTTTCCTGGTTGTGACCGTAAATGCTGCGTAGCCACTTCCTGCAAGAGCCATATTGTTTAGACTCCCCTATGTAGTCCTTGAGGCTAGAGAGGTGATGTCAACGTGCTACCTATGCAAATGCTTGGTGGGGTTATATGGATCGCAGTTAACATAGAATCCAAACCAGCCACACCTACCTCCTGAGTCCTCCCTGTAAGAGAATTGCAGCACGCAAATGGTTAGCACTTCCGCCTGGCAGTACTCGGGTCGTCGGTTCAAATTCCAACCACGGCACCTCCTGCCTGGAGTTTGCATGTTCTCCCTGTGCCTGCGTGGGTTTCCTCCGGGTACTCCGGTTTCCTTCCACACTCCAAAGACATGTTGGTAGGTGAATTGGCTTCTGTCTAAATTGGCCCTAGTATGTGTATGTATGAATGTGAGTTAGGGACCTTAGATCGTATATGTAAAGCGCTGTGTAAATTGACGGCGCTATATAAGTACCTGAAAATAAATTAAAAATTAAATTAACCACATGCCGCCCAGCCACCGCATATAAACGGTGGCAGGGCGGCGCTCGTAGGCAAAAGCACGTTTTAAAACGGCTGCCTTCAAAACAGGTAGGGGGCGCGCGCCCACCCTGCTTGTCCCGCGGGTGTCAGCAGCGGGTCTCCGCCGCCAGGTCGCGGCCGGTTTCTACCGGCCGTTTTCCCACGATGAGCGGTAATCACTGACACAGAGCAGGGCAGCATTGTTTACACACAGCCTGCTCTGTGACAGTTTGCCGACAAGCTGCAGAGGGAGAGAAGAGTTTCTCTCCCTCGATCAGCTCCCCCCTCCCTACCCCCCCCCCCCCCCCCCCCCGTCCGTCCCCCCCCCCCCCCCCCCTCCAGTACACACCCCCGCCCCCTAGTAAAACACTCCCCTTACACAGCAAATTCTAAAAATGTTAACCCCTTCCTCCCCAGTGACAGTACAGTTTCAGTGTTTTTTTTTCACTGATCACTGTATTGGTGTCACTGGGGATGTCAGTGACCCCAAGTCAGTTCCCCCCCCAGTGTCAAAATGTCCGCCGCAGTCCCGCCATAAGTCACTGGTCGCCGCCATATGTCGCTGATTGCCGCTATATGTCGCTGATTGCCGCTATATGTCGCTGATCGGCGCCATTATTAGTATAAATAAAAACTAAAAATCCCAGTATCTTTCCCGCCATTTGTAAACGCTATAACTTTCACGTAAACCAATTAATTTACACATATTGGGTTTTTTTTATAGCAAAGACATGTCGCAGAATGCATTTTGGCAGAAATTTATGAGTAAATTTGATTTTTGCATTTTTTTTTTACTGGACATGTTTTCTAGCAAAAAGTCCAAAATATTGTTTTTTTTTCATCAAAATTGTCAGCCTTTTTTTTTTTTATAGCGCAAAAAATAAAAACCGCACAGGCGATCAAATACCACCGAAAGAAAGCTCAATTTGTGGGGAAAAAAAGGATGTAAATTTCATTTATGTACCGTATTGCATGACCGCGCAATTGTCCGTTAAACTAGTGCAGCGCTGTATAGCAGAAAAATGGCGTAAATTGCAGTATTTATACCATAGTTTGTAGACACTATAACTGTCACACAAAGCAATCAATATACACTTATTGGGATTTTTTTTACCAATAAAAAGTTTACTATATATTTTTTATAGCAGAAAGTAAAAAATATTGATTTTCTTCAAAATTTTTGGCCTTTTTTTGTTTATAGCGTGGAAAATAAAAAGCGCACAGGTGATCAAATACCACCGAAAGAAAGCTCTATTTGTGTGAAAAAAAGGACGTAAATTTCGTTTGGGTGCAGCATTGCATGACCGCGCAATTATCAGTTGAATTAGCGCCGAGTAGCAAAAAGAGGCGTGGTCATTAAGGGGGGTAAATCCTCTGGAGCTCAAGTGGTTAACCAACGGGATAGTTAGCACACATTTGCATATACATACGTAAGCTGCAGAGCCTCATCATGGGACCCCCATATTCTGCAGTTCCTAACTCTAAATGTTGAGAGCCTCCATAGTAAAAGCACATATATAATAATGGATAGGCTGAGGGCAGGTGAGCCTGGAAGGAGCCCACCCCTTCTTAAAGCGGAGCTCCACCCAAAAGGGGAAGTTCCGCTTTAAGGACTGCTTCCTCGCTCCCCATTAAGGATTGGCACCTTTGGGGAGCGGGAACCCGAATTTGACAGGTACCCGCTCCCACTTCCGGTCCGAACGCCTAGGCGATTGGAAAAGGAAGGTGTCCTCCCTCCCTCCTTGTAGTCTTTTGGGACACATGACAGGTAACTGAAGACTACAGGACCATTCACGTATCGCAGCGCTTTTCGCACATGTGCAGTGGGCACCCGGCTGTGAAGCCGCAAGCTATCACAGCCGGGTGCCCACACTGAAGATTCCGGCCTCTTGGAATATAGGACAGCCGGTGAACGAGCTGCGGGGGACACACCGCGGGACCGAGGGACAGGTAAGTGGCTGTTTTTTAAAAGTCAGCAGCTACAGTTTTTGTGGCTGCTGACTTTTATTTTTTGATAGCGTGAGTGGAACTCCGCTTTAACCACTTCAAGTCCGGACACTTTCACCCCCTTCCTGTCCAGGCCAATTTTCAGCTTTCAGAGCTATCACACTTTGAATGACAATTGCGCGGTCATGCAACACTGTACCCATATGAATTTTTTAGCATTTTTTGAGACCGATAAAACTTTTATTTTGGTGGTATTTATTCACCACTGGGATTTTTTTTTTTTTTTTGCTTTATAAATGAAAAAGTCCAAACATTTAGAAAAAAAAAGTGTCTTATAAAATTTTGCAAATAATCTTTCTTCATAAATCTTGGCCAAAATGTATTCAGTTATCTTTTTAGTAAAAAAAAAAAAATAACACAAATTCGTTTATAAGCAAAAATTATAATTTTTTTTTTTTTTTACATTTTTTATTTTTTTTTTTATATTGTTGTTTATGTTTTTTTTTTTTTTTTTTAAAACGTACTGTCATCCTAGCAGTACAGTGTCACCATAGTCGCTACTTGTGGGGGGTGATGAAGATTTTGTTTCTTTTTTTGCACTGATTGCTTTTATACCCATAAAAGCAATCATTTCTCCTTCTCTCTGGCTGAATTCTTGCAGCCATTGAGAAATACTGTGAGAGCTGTGATTGGTCTCAGCTTGTCACATGGTACAAGGCTGTTGTGAATAGCCCTGTACCATGTGATCTCTGTGATCATCCACAGATTTCACAAGTAGTAAGCAATGATGTCAGAAGTGTTCCTGTGATTACTGATTGGCTAATCAGTGATCACATGAATTGGGACCTCACACAGAGGTCCCGTACAGCGATCAGTGTTCCGCTGTGTCCGGAGGTGCTGTGCGCTCCTAGGGAGTGCGCACAGGCAGTGAATGCGGGGCCGTTTATAAATGGCCACCCGCTTCGGCACTGCTCCCATCCAGCCGTTTATGTACATGGGCCAGACGGGAAGTGGTTAAATGTAATATAATAGGCAGCTATGCTAACAGAACACATTACTCCCGTTTCTCTGCCTGCAACAAGGCCCAGAACTGTCTTGAAACTATGCAGGTCCGAAAAAATTAACAGGCATATAGTTTCAAGAAATTCTGTAGGCAGCAAGGCGGAGTACCCGGGTCTTTCAAAACGGCATTGGAGAGAATTGCTGGAGAGAAGAAATTGCATCACGGGCAGGGGCGGACTGACAACTAATGGGGTCCCCGGGCAATAGGGGATCATGGGGCCCCTGTGTCCTTGCCCAAACTCAAAAAAGCCTAATAAAATGGTACCAGGGGCATCTCATGGGGCCCCCCTACTGACCCCGGGCCCTCGGGCAGTGCCCGAGTTTCCAAATGGTCAGTCCGCCCCTGATCACAGGTACTCTGAACATGCTGTATAATTTACTAGAAGCAAAAAGTGACATCATTAACAGTGCGGATGTGATGGCACTTTTGAGATATATATTGCAAAGCGGAGATGGTCCTGGAGTTGAGCTTTAACCCCTCGACCTCCTGAGGATTTACCCCCCCCCCTTTTCCTAACAAGACCATTTTTTGCGTTACGGCAATGCGTTACTTTAACTGACAATTGCGCGGTCATGACACGCTACACCCAAATGAAATGTATTTCCTTTTTTTTTCCCCACAAATTGAGCTTTCTTTTGTTGGTATTTGATCACCTGTGTGTTTTTTTTTTTTGCACACTTTTTGCTATTAAACATTTCCAGTAAAAAAAAAAAAATCAATTTTGTCATAAATTTAGGCCAAAATGTATTCTGCTCCATGTCTTTGCTAAAAAAAACCCCAATACGTGTAAATTATTTGGTTTACGTGAAAGTTTTAGGGTTTACAAATGGCGATATATATACTGGAGTTTTTATGTTTTGTTTTTACTAGTAATGACGGTGATCAGCAACTTCTAGCAGGACTGAGGCGGGCATTCTGATACTGGGGGGTTTTGACCGACATCCCCAGTGACACCAGTACAGTGATCAGTGCTAGAAAAAGAAAAAAAAAAAGCACTGACACTGTGCTAATGGCACTGGGAAGGAAGGGGTTAATATGAGGTGATCAAAGGGTTAACTGTGTGCTTTGTTTACATAGTGGGCTGTGTCCGTGTTTCACTGTAAGCACACTGCTTTGCATGGCCATACAAAGCAGTGTGCAGGAGCTGACAGGCGAGAGAACTGTATGGTTTACAAACAGTTCTCCCCCTCTGTCGGAGATGCTTGGCAATCACCGGGCGTCGGCAAGTAATCACCAGCGAGTAATCACCGGCCGGGACCCTGTGATTGACAGCCGAGGCCGCGAATGGAGGCACAGGTAGGGGAACTGCCCAGTGACACCAATACAGTGATCGGTGCTAAAAAAAAGCACTGACACTGTACTAATGGCACTGGGCAGGGAGGGGTTAACATGAGGGGTGATTAAAGGGTTAACTGTGTGCTGGGTGTGTTTTATTGGGGGTGGTGTCTGTGTGCTTCACTGTAAGGACACTGCTTTGGATGGCTGTGCTGTGCAAAGCCATCCAGAGCAGTGCACCCGAGCTGAAGGGAAGGAGGACTGTTAGTAAACAAAAACAGTTCTCCTCCCCGTCAGAGATCCTCGTAATCGCCGTGCGCCGGCGAGTAATCACTGGCCGGGACCCGGTGATTGACGGCATGGCCGCGACCATTTCCTACCTGGAAATGCAGAATCCTGTGTGTATATACGTGATTTTGTGCACCTTGTAGCAGTATTTCTGCTATAGGCTGGTCGGGAAGCGGTTAATCATCTGACAGCGATTAATAAGGTGAGGAAACCTCAGAGATACTTATTGCGGGTCCTTGTGATTAATTACAGTTCAAGCGTCTACAAGGAAAGCGGAATCGGGGAAGAGAGGAAATTAACTTTGTGGAGATTAAAGGTGACGACCAGCTCAGCGGAAACCAGCAGTGGCTGACCAAGTCCCTGACGGAGGAGAAAAACATGAAGTCTTTCAGCAAGGTAAGGTCTATGTCACGAGTGTCAAACTGGCGGCCCTCCAGCTGTTGCCAAACTACAAGTCCCATGAGGCATTGCAAGACTGACAGCTACAAGCATGACTCCCAAAGGCAGAGGCATGATGGGACTTGTAGTTTCGCAACAGCTGGCGGCCCTCCAGCTGTTGCCAAACTACAAGTCCCATGAGGCATTGCAGGACTGACAGTTACAAGCTTGACTCCCAAAGGCAGAGGCATGATGGGACTTGTAGTTTCGCAACAGCTGGCGGCCCTCCAGCTGTTGCCAAACTACAAGTCACATGAGGCATTGCAGGACCGACAGCTACAAGCATGACTCCCAAAGGCAGAGGCATGATGGGACTTGTAGTTTCGCAACAGCTGGCGGCCCTCCAGCTGTTGCCAAACTACAAGTCCCATGAGGCATTGCAGGACTGACAGCTACAAGCTTGACTCCCAAAGGCAGAGGGATGATGGGACTTGTAGTTTCGCAACAGCTGGCGGCCCTCCAGCTGTTGCCAAACTACAAGTCACATGAGGCATTGCAGGACTGACAGCTACAAGTATGACTCCCAAAGGCAGAGGCATGATGGGACTTGTAGTTTCGCAACAGCTGGCGGCCCTCCAGCTGTTGCCAAACTACAAGTCCCATGAGGCATTGCAAGACTGACAGCTACAAGTATGACTCCCAAAGGCAGAGGCATGATGGGACTTGTAGTTTCGCAACAGCTGGAGGGCCGCCAGTTTGACACCCCTGGTCTATGTGAATGTGAAAACAGAGACAGAATTACTTGCTAACCATCACAGATTTGCTGAATTTTTCTGTATGTCTCTTCCCGTATCTAGAAAAAAGGGGATCAGCCAACCGGACAACAACGACGGAAACATCAGATCACCTACCTGATCCACCAGGTGAGTTGTATACTTTGAGGTTGACTTTTCCTTACTCCTGTACAGGTAAGCGATACATAAAACAACCACAACATATAGAGATGTATTTCATAGCAGCTGAGTTTAGGTGTGACAATTTATACATATACACATTGGGCCAGCTTGGACCAATATACAGGTGAAACCCGAAAAATGAGAATATGGAGCAAAAGTTCATTTATTTCAGTGCAGCAACTTAAAAGGTGAAACTAATATATGAGACTCATTACATGCAAAGCAAGATAGTTCAAGCCGTGATTTGTCATCATTGTGATGATTATGGCTTACAGCTCATGAAAACCCCAAATCCACAATCTCAGAAAATGAGAATATTGTGAAAAGGTGGAATATTCTCGGCTCAAAGTGTCCCACTCTGATCAGATAATTCAGCCATAACACCTGCAAAGGGTTCCTGACGGGATATTTTTACAGCGGCTGTTTTTGGCTTTTGATGTTTTTTTTTCTATAGCCAGTAAACCCCCCCGGCATGTTCTCCTATGTGTCCATCCCCGGCATGTTCTCCTATGTGTCCATCCCCGGCATGTTCTCCTATGTGTCCATCCCCGGCATGTTCTCCTATGTGTCCATCCCCGGCATGTTCTCCTGTGTGTCCATCCCCGGCATGTTCTCCTGTGTGTCCATCCCCGGCATGTTCTCCTGTGTGTCCATCCCCGGCATGTTCTCCTGTGTGTCCATCCCCGGCATGTTCTCCTGTGTGTCCATCCCCGGCATGTTCTCCTGTGTGTCCATCCCCGGCATGTTCTCCTGTGTGTCCATCCCCGGCATGTTCTCCTGTGTGTCCATCCCCGGCATGTTCTCCTGTGTGTCCATCCCCGGCATGTTCTCCTGTGTGTCCATCCCCGGCATGTTCTCCTGTGTGTCCATCCCCGGCATGTTCTCCTGTGTGTCCATCCCCGGCATGTTCTCCTGTGTGTCCATCCCCGGCATGTTCTCCTGTGTGTCCATCCCCGGCATGTTCTCCTGTGTGTCCATCCCCGGCATGTTATCCTAGGTGTCCATCCCCGGCATGTTATCCTAGGTGTCCATCCCCGGCATGTTATCCTAGGTGTCCATCCCCGGCATGTTATCCTAGGTGTCCATCCCCGGCATGTTATCCTAGGTGTCCATCCCCGGCATGTTATCCTAGGTGTCCATCCCCGGCATGTTATCCTAGGTGTCCATCCCCGGCATGTTATCCTAGGTGTCCATCCCCGGCATGTTATCCTGTGTGTCCATCCCCGGCATGTTATCCTAGGTGTCCATCCCCGGCATGTTCTCCTGTGTGTCCATCCCCGGCATGTTATCCTGTGTGTCCATCCCCGGCATGTTATCCTACGTGTCCATCCCCGGCATGTTCTCCTGTGTGTCCATCCCCGGCATGTTTTCCTAGGTGTCCATCCCCGGCATGTTATCCTACGTGTCCATCTCCGGCATGTTATCCTAGGTGTCCATCCCCGGCATGTTCTCCTGTGTGTCCATCCCCGGCATGTTTTCCTAGGTGTCCATCCCCGGCATGTTATCCTAGGTGTCCATCCCCGGCATGTTATCCTAGGTGTCCATCCCCGGCATGTTATCCTAGGTGTCCATCCCCGGCATGTTATCCTAGGTGTCCATCCCCGGCATGTTATCCTAGGTGTCCATCCCCGGCATGTTATCCTACGTGTCCATCCCCGGCATGTTATCCTAGGTGTCCATCCCCGGCATGTTCTCCTGTGTGTCCATCCCCGGCATGTTATCCTGTGTGTCCATCCCCGGCATGTTATCCTACGTGTCCATCCCCGGCATGTTCTCCTGTGTGTCCATCCCCGGCATGTTTTCCTAGGTGTCCATCCCCGGCATGTTATCCTACGTGTCCATCTCCGGCATGTTATCCTAGGTGTCCATCCCCGGCATGTTCTCCTGTGTGTCCATCCCCGGCATGTTTTCCTAGGTGTCCATCCCCGGCATGTTATCCTAGGTGTCCATCCCCGGCATGTTATCCTAGGTGTCCATCCCCGGCATGTTATCCTAGGTGTCCATCCCCGGCATGTTATCCTAGGTGTCCATCCCCGGCATGTTATCCTAGGTGTCCATCCCCGGCATGTTATCCTAGGTGTCCATCCCCGGCATGTTATCCTACGTGTCCATCCCCGGCATGTTCTCCTGTGTGTCCATCCCCGGCATGTTCTCCTAGGTGTCCATCCCCGGCATGTTCTCCTAGGTGTCCATCCCCGGCATGTTCTCCTAGGTGTCCATCCCCGGCATGTTCTCCTAGGTGTCCATCCCCGGCATGTTATCCTAGGTGTCCATCCCCGGCATGTTATCCTACGTGTCCATCCCCGGCATGTTCTCCTAGGTGTCCATGCACACACAGACTGTAATCAGCATTCTTTGGCTGGAAAAAAAACCCCAAAACTAGTGCATTTGTAGAGGAGTTTTTTTAGCTGTAAAAACGCTCTTAACGCGGCACAACGTGGTAAAATGCCACAAACCGGCATTTTTGGATTTTGTTTTTACTAAAAAAAATAATTTTTTGGTAAAAACACAAGTGCGGGAAAACACTGCTAATCGCGACAAAACACTGCAAACCGCTAATGCAAAGGCACTAAAAGAAGCTGAAAAACTCAGGTTTTTAATGTGACTTTACACAGCTAACATTACCAGCGTTATCAAAACATCAAGTGTGCATGAGGACTAACGCTGAAACATGTGGTAAAATGCCGCAAACCGCCTCTTTTTTTTTGACCGAAAAAAAAATTTTTTTGGTAAAAACGCTGGAAAACGCTGCTAATCGCCAGAAAACACCACAAAACGCTAATGAAAAGGTGTTAAAAAAAAGCTGAAAAACTCACTTTTTTAACGCGACTAAAATACACACACTGATACCAATTTAAAAAAAAAAAAAATCCTGACCTTTAAGCTTGACCTTTGACCCTGACCTTGACCCAAACACCCTGGCACTGAACTAGATCAAATCTTGATCTATGTATTTTTTCTTTATTTTTTCTTTTCTTTTTTAATATTTGTTTATCTTTTTTTTTTTTTTTTTTTTTTTTAACAAACTTTTTTTTTTCCTCTATGCCAGGAGTTAGAGAGTTACAATGTATCTCTCTCCTCCAGAAAAAAAAAATAAAAATGGTGGGCGGGCTATACAGTGACTGATTACTGTGATAGCCAATCAGAGGCTATCACAGCGATCATGTGACCCGGAATCGGGAGTCCCGGGTCCCACTCGTTAGAATCAGGACCTGGGACTCCCGATTCTGGGTCACATGTGCGCTCCCAGCACAAAGACCAGGGTGTCACTGAGAGTCCCGGGTCCCGATCTTTAGAATGGGACTCGGGGCTCTCAGTGACACCAGCCAATCAGAGGCTATCACAGAGATCATGTGACCCGGAATCAGCAGCCCCGGGTCCTGATCGTTAGAATCAGGACCTGTGACTCCCGATTCTGGGTCACGTCGCTCCCAGCATAAAGACCATGTTGTCACTGAGAGTCCCGGGTCCTGATCTTTAGAATGGGACCCGGGGCTCTCAGTGACACCAGCCGATCAGAGGCTATCACAGCGATCATGTGACCCGGAATCGGGGGTCCCGATTGTTAGAATCAGGACCTGGGACTCCTGATTCTGGGTCACGTGCGCTCGCAGCACAAAGACCAGGGTGTCACTAAGGGGTTTATTTACTAAAGCTGGAGAGTCCAAAATCAGACTCCCTTCTGCATAGAAACCAATCAGCTTCCAGGTTTCATTGCCAAAGCTTCATTGAACAAGCTGAGGTTAGAAGCTGATTGGTTTCTATGCAGAAGGGAGTCTGATTTTGGACTCTCCAGCTTTAGTAAATAAACCCCTAAGAGTCCCGGGTCCCGATCTTTAGAATGGGACCAGGGGCTCTCAGTGACACCAGCCATTTAGAGGCTATCACAACGATCATGTGACCCGGAATCGGCAGCCCCGGGTCCTGATCGTTAGAATCAGGACCTGTGACTCCCGATTCTGGGTCACGTCGCTCCCAGCATAAAGACCATGTTGTCACTGAGAGTCCCGGGTCCTGATCTTTAGAATGGGACCCGGGGCTCTCAGTGACACCAGCCGATCAGAGGCTATCACAGCGATCATGTGACCCGGAATCGGGGGTCCCGATTGTTAGAATCAGGACCTGGGACTCCTGATTCTGGGTCACGTGCGCTCCCAGCACAAAGACCAGAGTGTCACTGAGAGTCCCGGGTCCCGCTCTTTAGAATGGGACCCGAGGCTCTCAGTGACACCAGGGGCGGACTGACCATTTGGAAACTCAGGCACTGCCCGAGGGCCCGGGGTCAGTAGGGGGCCCCATGAGATGCCCCTGGTACCTTTTTCATAGGCTTTTTTGCGTTTGGGCAAGGACACGGGCCCCATGATCCCCTATTGCCCGGGGGCCCCATGAGTTGTCACACCCCTGAGTGACACCCTGGTCTTTGTGCTGGGGGGCGCACTCCCAGCACAAAGACAGGTACGCAAATATACGGCCCCTCGGAAAAAAACCCAGTCCTGTGAGGCCGCATATTTGTGTGTGGGGTTAAACACGTGTCTGCGATGTTGTCTATAAACGTACCTTGGTGGATAAGTGGGTAAGAAGGGCAAGCTGGTATGGTCATTGGAGCCCACATGTATGATGATTCTCCCTGACAACTCACAACATTGGTCAGATGACCGACTTGACTGCCGCTGTTCCCTCAATCCTTTTCCATTTCCTTCTCAGGCCAAAGAGCGGGAGCTGGAGCTGAAGAACACTTGGTCCGACAACAAGCTGAGCCGGCGACAGACACAAGCCAAGTACGGTTTCTAGCGGAGCGTGCGCAGCGACGGGTGACTTCCAGCGACCACACAAGTTTTTTCCTCCTCCCCCCCCGTGCGCGGTTGAGAATCCAAAACAACTCCTGCCAAGCGTACACAGATTGGCCAATACCACCACTTAAGTTATTTAACCGCAAACTCCGCTCCGCGTATTCATGTGATTCTCTGTGACTCTGCAGTGCCAGATTTGCCGTATTCTGCTTGGGACGGATAAAGAATCGTTTTCCCTGTAAAATATGTGAATGAGGGGGACATGGGACTTTTCCACGTTTTGTTTATAGGCCCGCCCCTGCTTTTACATTTAATTCCTAGTGCCGATTTCTCCTCCAAATTTCCTCCTTTCTTACTCATCACTCGCTGCTGCTGTACAATGAAACCTTTGTAGGCTACATAGCGTGGGGGAAGCCATTTTGTACTTTTAAAGTGTCTCCCTCTAAGGTGAAGGTCAGCTGCTGCTACATGGGCACCATTGTATGTCAGTGTTATTTTTTTTTAAGGGCTTCACTATATATAATAAATACAAATTTCACCCCCTGCTCTGTTTATACGCAAACACCAAGGCTCCATCCTTTCTGTTCTACTGAGCTGGGGCCCTTTAAATGCCAATGTTCGGGCTGCAATGCCAAGTTTTTGTTGCAGGGGGAGCTGCAGACAAGGAAATGATGGCTGCTAATAAAAGACGGAAGGTATGTTCTCTTACTTAGATATTAAGTTCACCTTTGGGAATGTGGTACATGTTCCACCTGTTTTTAGGGTTGGACATGTAAAATGTTCCCATAGCCGCAGGCCCCCCCCCCCCCTCCCTCTGACAGATAGTATGGGAAAACTTCTCCCTGTACTATCTGTCAAATTTGAAAACAGCATGGCTCCGCCCACATGGCCGTGTCACTCATTCACAGACTTCCACCAATGAATGAACTGCAAGTCCCAACAGCCATATCTGCTGTGTGCTGGTAGTTTTCAATGAACTACCTGTGGAGCGCCGTGGTAGTTCATTGAAGCTTCCTGTCAGAGTATCTGCTTGGCTGAACATCCAGTACGCCCTGTACCCCCCCATACATCCCATACGCCCCATACCCCCCGTACATCCCATACCCCCCGTACATCCCATACCCCCCGTACATCCCATACCCCCCGTACATCCCATACATCTCATACCCCCCGTACATCTCATACATCCCGTACATCTCGTACTCCCCATACATCCCATATATCCTGTACATCTCGTACCCCCCATACATCTCATACATCCCGTACCCCTCTTAAATCCTGTACATCTCGTACCCCCCATACATCCCGTACCCCTCATAAATCCTGTACATCCCGTACCCCCCATACATTTCATACATCCCGTACCCCCCATACATTTCATACATCCCGTACCCCCATACATTTCATACATCCCGTACCCCCCATACATTTCATACATCCCGTACCCCCCATACATTTCATACATCCCGTACCCCCCATACATCTCATACATCCCGTACCCCCCATACATCTCATACATCCCGTACCCCTCATACATCTCATACATCCCGTACCCCTCATACATCCCGTACCCCTCATACATCCCGTACCCCTCATACATCCCGTACTCCCTCATACATCCCGTACTCCCTCATACATCTCATGCATCCCGTACCCCTCATACATCTCATGCATCCCGTACCCCCCATACATCTCATGCATCCCGTACCCCTCATGCATCCCGTACCCCTCATGCATCCCGTACCCCTCATGCATCCCGTACCCCTCATGCATCCCGTACCCCTCATGCATCCCGTACCCCTCATGCATCTCTTACCCCCCATGCATCTCATACATCCCATACCCCTCATACATCCCGTACCCCTCATACCCCTCATACATCCCATACCCCCATACATCTCGTACCCTTCATACATTCCGTAACCCCCATACATCTCGTACGTCCCGTAAGGCAAGCAGATATTCTGACAGGTTTGTGGGAGATCTGCGTGGCATCAGCCATTTACTGATCGCCGGTGCAACGCTTTCCAGGCTTCTGTAGACAAAAATAATAAATGCATTTTTACCTGCAAAAAAATGTGCATTTATTATTTTTGTCTAAAAGGTGAACTTCTCCTTTAACACAATGGCAGCAAACAAATGGTTGTCTCTCTTTGCCCTCACTCCTACCTTAGGCTAGGTTCAAATCCGTGCAGCCGCACCACCCGCACAGAGGAATTCGGACCCGCCGGCGGGTGCCATTAGTTCTAATGGCTTGCCACCCGCACTGGAAAACGCAACTGTACTGGGAACCGAGGTTCTCGTGTGGGCTGCGTTTACGGAAGAAGTGCAGAGACTTCTTCCCTGCATGGCACGGGAGTCCATTCAAATGAATGGGCTCTCGTGCCCGCGCAAAACGCGGCCCGCACGGCCGCATATATGTGAACCGGGGCTCATAGGACCCCAAAAATATGAGACTACTCCAGGCTGAGTGTTCTTTTTGTCCTCCTTCCAGTCTTTGTCCGGAGCCAATCATTTTGGCTGCGGTTAGCTGCAGGAGCTGTCGGCCTCTTCTTGCTTTCAATGGGGCTGCCGCCCACGGCTAATCGCCAGGAACCCCCTCTGGGTCTCCTGAGTGTAATTGCTAATGGCTCCATTTACAAGTTTAAATGGGCCCCAAGTGCTGTTGCAGCTGGGATTGCAATGCCAAGTTTTTATTGTAGGGGGAGCTGCAGGCAATGAAATTGTGGCTGCCATTGAAATACAGAAACTATATATATGCACATATACAATATGTGTGTATGGGATGAGTAGCATTTTCTCGCTGCCTTTTCACAACTCTAGACTCGGAACCAGAAGCGCAGCTTTTATTAATGCTGGATTCCTAAAACTGTTACTAACCCCCTTAAAAAGCTAGTTGCTAGTAGGCTATCAATGCCTTTTAGGACTTACCTCTCCTCTAGCGATGTGGCATCCCCAAGCTTCCCGCCTGCCTGCTAACCTCTTCAGGCGTCCAGCTTCTGGGTCCCATCTGCTTTAATTGGCTAGGCAGGGATGACTTCACTCCTGGGCTCAGTCACATTCGGCATTGCCACAATTGTACCATGAGCTGCGCGTGCGTGTCTCTGTGCAGGGTTGACAGGCAGTTAACTTCAATGCAGAAGAGAAGAAAACATGTCTCTTCTGCATTACAAATCCGGCCTGTCCGCCCGGTTTTAACTTTGGCCTACAATTCTATTTGAAGTCACTGGCTCGGAACAAGCATGTTGAAAGTGAAATCATAACATACAACCTGCATGCTTGCTCCAGATTAGTCATTATTAATGTGGCATTATCAGGAGATGCAGCAATGGCAGCCTACTCTCTTCCCCGGGATTCTCTCAAAGTGAGTCCGTTTTGCAGGGTAAAGCAAAAGGTCACTGAAAGCGACTCTGAAAACACAGAAACAAAGCAATCTCTGCAAATGCAAGATTTTAGCTGTCTATTGCCGCCAAAGAATCTTCATTGTTGGACATATTTCTGGGCATGTTGGATACCTGGGTTCCTTGTCGTCCGCTGTGGTCCCTCCTGCTGGCTCCTATGTCAGTCTTGTCTACTGTAGTGTTATAGGTGCCAGTGGATAGGGCCACAGGGAACAAATATCTGACACACCCAGAAGTGTCAGTTGCAGGGAATGCTTTGATTTAATATAGTGACAGTTGTGCCCAGTCCTGTTCCTACTTTTACCATCCCTTTGTGAAAGGAAATACCTGGATCCAGAGTATTGGGAGCATGTGAGTCCTTCACCCTTCTGTGGTTTCAGTGGGTGTCAGAGCAGCCAGTCGCCAGGCACAATTGCTATCACATGGGGGGGGGGAAGGCAGCATATGTAGCCCTTAGTATTTTCTTACAGAGCCAGTTGGAGCGTACCCAGGGCAAGCTGGCCGTAGATTATTCAAAATTCCGCCTCCGTATTACATAGTTTTGGTATCCAGGATTGTATAATGTATGGCTAGCTTAACCTCTTCCTGCCCAGTCCTGGCGTCCTTTTATCTGGGTCTTTCTGTCTGAGGAGGGGGAAGGATGACGTGATCACTTATTGGCTGTCACAGTGGTCACACAATCAGGTCCATCCTGCCGACTCCTGATCATTTACTAGAGACCGGTAGCTGGTTTTGACAGCTTGGGCACTGTGCTGGGGTCGCTGAGTGAACGAGCTCTCCGCACAGGAACTGGGGTCATCCACATGTGTGAATTGTGGGCATTAAAGCCCACCCTCATAACATTTAAATTCCTGCTTTCAGTCATCTAGATCAGGGGTTTCCAAACTACGGCCCTCCAGGTGTTGAGGAACTGAGGCCCTGCAAGACTCTGACAGCCACAGGCAAGACTCGCAGAGGCATGATGGGACTTGCAGTACTTAAACAGCTGGAGGGCTATAGTTTGGAGACCCCCTGATCTAGATAATGGTTTCCAGGACAATCTCTCCATGGGGACACAGCAGTAAACACCTGGGACACTGGATAAAAAGAGCCTAGGGTTGCCCTATTGGAATTGTTATCCTATAGCAGGGTTTCTCAACTAGGGTTTCTCCAGAGGTTGCTACGGGTTCCTTGAGCAATGTCAGGAATGGACTTGCCAATAGTGGTGGGACTCACCTGCCTTGTGGGCTGCAGTACCAGGGCTGGCCAGCGGGTGCTCTCAACAACCAGAGGTTCACCTGCTCTTTACACATCGGAAATATGTGTTTTCCGATGGTCTTAGGCAACCCCTGTGAAAGGGTCGTTCGACCCCCAAAGGGGTCGCGACCCACAGGTTGAGAACCACTGCCATCCCTTAAATACACCTGCAATCAGCCCCAGGTGATGGCTAATTGCCGAAGTGAACCTCTGGTTGTTGAGAGCACCCGCTGGCCAGCCCTGGTACTGCAGCCCACAAGGCAGGTGAGTCCCACCACTATTGGCAAGTCCATTCCTGACAAGCAATGAGCAATTTCTGCCTCTCAGATAAGTTCCCACTGACACCATTGATCTTTGTAGCTATCTGTAAGGGGATAATTCTTCCCAACGACCACAAGTGTAAAGAGCATTTTTCCCACTGACCACCACTAATGTATCATGAGTTGTAGGTCTAATCATTTTTATCAGGGGTTCCCTGTAGAAAGTTATTTCAAGGGTTCCTCTGTGGTGAAAAAGTAAAGAAAGGCTGTCCTATAGTGTAGCGATGCTGTTTGGTATAGGTTATCTGGTTACCGGGCTGGCAGCTTCCACACACCAAAGGATGCCCGCAGTTTCTTCTGGTTTATAGTGTACAACAGTAGATTTTAGACAGAAGTGCAACACCACAAGATAAAAGTTCATTTATAAATATACTCCAATAAAGATCAGATAGAAGAGCAATGGGAACACCAACGTATTTCAGGGACCCAACATCGCCCCCTTCATCAGGCTTTAAAAATAGAAGACTGGATAGATAAGTTAAAGGAGAAGTGTGGGAAATAAAAAAAAAATATACATACTTATATGGCTGCAGTTGTTCTCTGCCGGTTCTGAGACAGAGAGCCAAACCATCATATGACCACTGATCACTCAGTTCCTGGCCTGTACTGAGCAGAGAGCGGTGAATGGCGGTCACCACTTTCTGCTCTCCCCCTTCAGTGCCCACTGGAGTACGGGGTTGTGCAGGGGGCCGGAGCAGCTGTATAACACTTCCTCTCTTGTTGGTAAGCACTTACATTATAGGCCTAAAGATAACCTGTGCTTTATTCATTCCTCCCCCTAGGGCAGTGGTACTCAACCTTCCTAATGCCGCGACCCTTTAATACAGTTCCTCATGTTGTGGTGACCCCCAACCATAAAATTATTTACCCAGTAATTATAATTCATGAGTGTCGTTTTACCTCCAATACTGCTGCTTTCAACACAGTAGCTGCTTTTAACAGAGTAGCTGCTTTCAACACAGTAGCTGCTTTTAACAGAGTAGCTGCTTTCAACACAGCAGCTACTTTCTACACAGTAGCTGCTCTTTACACATCGGAAATATGTGTTTTCCGATGGTCTTAGGGGACCCCTGTGAAAGGGTCGTTCGACCCCCAGGTTGAGAACCACTGCCCTAGGGGGACATACTCTCCTCCTTCACTCCTCTGATGCTTTGTTCGGCTGCTCGGTATTGTGCAGGTTTGCTTTAAACTCAACTCCAGAACGCTGTGTAATCCAAGTAGGCCCATTTAAAGGATAAGTCTTTGTAAAATCTGTCTGCTGTTTGGGTATGTCCCTACTAGATCAATTAGACCCCCATCCCGCTTATCTTATCATTGACCCTAGACCATGCAAAATCTGTTTAGTGAAGTGGAACTACCGTAATTAATAATAATTGTCCTTTACCTTGGTGGTTAGTTAAGTGGTCCGTAAAAAAGTGCCCCCAAATATTGGCGGTCAGTAGAGAAGTGACTCCTTACACTGGTGGTCAGAGAATTGATCCCTCCGTTGGTGGTCATTGGAGAAGTGACCCCTTCCATCGATGGTCAGTGTAGTACTTCTTTATATAGTATGTCAGTGGGATATGGCCATCCTTCAACTGGTGTTCATTGTAGAATCATCCTATCTTAATATTCAGACAGATCAATCTGTCAATCCTCCCACTGCTCAAACAACCCTTAGTAAACTTACACTGGTGGTCAGAGAAGTGACCCCTTCGTTGGTGGTCATTGAAGAAGTGGACCCCTTCCACTGATGGTCAGTGTAGTACTTCTTTATATAGTATGTCAATGGGATAAGGCCACCCTTCAACTGGTGTTCATTGTAGCATCATGCTATCTTGATGGTCAGACAGATCAATCTGTCAATCCTCCCACTGCTCAAAGAACCCTTAGCAACCTTACACTGGTGGTCAGAGAAGTGACCCCTTCGTTGGTGGTCATTGAAGAAGTGGACCCCTTCCACTGATGGTCAGTGTAGTACTTCTTTATATAGTATGTCAATGGGATAAGGCCACCCTTCAACTGGTGTTCATTGTAGCATCATGCTATCTTGATGGTCAGACAGATCAATCTGTCAATGCTCCCACTGCTCAAAGAATCTTTAGCAACCTCTGCAGGAATGTTAGAGGTCTACAGAACCCTGGCTGAGAAAGACTTTACTCTCTGTTAGTCGTGATTGCAGTCCGTTACACAGTTTTGGAGATATTACCCTACTTTTCATCCCAGTAACACCTGGACAAGAAATAAATGACCCCTTCTAATGATGGTTGATATAGTACTTCTTTATATTGCATATCGGTGGCAGGACCCTCTAACACTGGCGGTCATTGTAGTATCCTCTTATCTTGATGGTCAGGCAAGAGATCAATGCTCCCGCTGCCCAAGGAACCCTTAGCAATCTCTAAAGGATCCTTAGGGGGCTACAGAACCCTGGTTGAGATGGTTTTACCCCTCAAGAAGTAAATGACCCCTTCCACCAATGGTCAGTGTAGTGCTTCTTTATATTGCATGTCAGTGGGATAAGGACACCCTTACACAATGTAGTACTTCATATTGTACATTAGTAGGAAAAGGACCCGCTTACATTGGTGGTCAATGTAGTACTTTATATTGTATATCAATAGGAGAAGGACCAGCCTACACTGGTGGTCAATGTATCATCATCTTATCTTGATGGTCAGGCAAGAGATCAATCTGTCAATGGTGCCGCTGCCCAAGGAACCTTTAACAACCTCTGGAGGAACCATGGGGTCGACAAAACTCTGGCTGAGAAAGCCTTGACCCTCTCTTAGTTCCCAATTGCAGATCATGACTCCATTTTGGAGATATTACCCTATTTCCATCCCAGGGACACCAGGATCATAAATGAGTGATGGGGGTGGGGGTCACTTGGAAAGAAAGGCACAAAACAATATGCTCCCCGCACCAGTGGGTGGTGTTCGTCTTTCATCAGAGAGATTTCCTCTCCCTGTAACACCCTTCCATCAGGACAAGGAAGTGAGGGCAAACCTTACCAGGCAGCAACTTTACCTAGAACATTTATCCCTAGCCTTCTCTATCCAATGTTGGGGGGTGCTAAATCTGGGTTTTAAAGGAAACCTCCAAATGGCAATATATATATACAGGAGTGCAGCAGTCCCTGCAGTTCTCTGTGCATATTTCCTTTCAATGAAATGACACATTGCTATTTTTATAAAATATATTCTAGCTAAAATGAAGCCTAGTGCATCAATTCTCAACCAGGGTTCTGCAGAACTCTATGGTTCCTTGAGAGGTTTCTTGAGGGATCCTTGAGCTTTAGCTGATTGACCTCCCATCTGATGGTGCCTATAAGGTTTCAGGATCAAGCCCACTTGGCCACGCCAGTGACATGACACCAATGATCTTTTTATTTTTCTTCAAGCGTGGTATTTTGATCACCAATGTAAGGGGTAATTCATCACACTGATGAATTGCTTTTAGCAAGGGTTCTCCAAGCTTTGAATTAATTTCAAGGGTTCCTCTGGGGTAAACAGGTTGCTTTAATGTATCTCAATAAGCTCTTGCTTATGATGTTTACCTGAAAACCGATTTCAGATACACATATGGGGCACATATTTATTTTCTTGCTTGCTTCCTGCTTTAGTCGTATTTATATCTTGAATAATATATATGTAAATATATTATTTAATGCTTCTCCTAGTGACTATCTATATAGCAGGGAATGTGATTAGCATATCTGCCTAATGGCTGTTGAGATGATCACAATTAGCCTTTCTAGGCTACATTCAATTAGGATCTCCTTTGACAAGAAACCTTGAGGGTCCATTCACACTATTACGATTCCTCAGTGCAACTTTCACACGACTTTACACTCTAGTTGCATGGATTGGAACAGATGCCATTGAAATCAATGGACTGAGACTTGTCTTGCGACTTATCAACAATGGGGCACTGTTCCTCCCATTAAAACCAATGATGGAGCACTGATACCAGGGAATTTTCCACTCCACCATTGGTTTTAATGGGAAGAATAGTGCCCCATTGTTGATATCAGTGAGGTGAATGCTGCCCAATTGATGGTGGCAGTTGGTGGAATAGTGCCCCAAGAGCTAGATAAGGGCAAGCAAAGGGCCACATATGGTCCCTGGGCTGCAGTTTGGAGACCATTGCTCTAAAGTAAACTAACCTAGAATCCCCGAAAAACCCACACTTTCCTCTACGTGGTGGTGGCCTTTAAGTCTCCTATTGCTGGTGGCATATCTAACTCAGCAAAAAGTGGCTCAGAGCAGGAGATGGGTCTCATCGTCAATCTTAATGAACCCTTAAAGTTCAGATATATGTTTGCTACAAAAACCCCAAGCCTCTAAAGCAGGGGTCTCCAAACTTTCCAAGCAAAGGACCAGTTTACTGTCCTTCAGACTTTATGGGGGGGACCGACTGACCAGTCGGAGTGGAAAATTCCCTGGTATCAGTGCTCCATCATTGGTTTTAATGGGAGGAATAGAGCCCCATGGGTGATATCCGTGAGATGAATGCTGCCCCATTGATGGTTTCAGTTGGTGCAATAGTGCCCCAAAGGCCAGATAAGGGCAAGCAAACGGCCACATCTTGGCCCTGGGCAGCAGTTTGGAGAACATTGCTCTAAAGTAAACTAAACTAGAATCCACGAAAAACCCACACTTTCCTCTCCGTGGTGGTGCCCTTCAAGTCTCCTGTTGCTGGTCTCATATCTAACTCAGCAAAAAGTGGCTCAGAGCAGGAGATGGGTCTCATCGCCCATCTTAATGAACCCTTAAAGTTCAGATATACTTTTGCTACAAAAACCACCAAGCCTCTAAAGCAGAGGTCTCCAAACTTTCCAAGCAAAGGACCAGTTTACTGTCCTTCAAGTTTTATGGGGGGCCAGGCTGACCAGTCGGAGTGGAAAATTCCCTGGTATCAGTGCTCCATCATTGGTTTTAATAGTGTCCCATTGTTTATCAGTGAGATGAATGCTGCCCATTGATGGTGTCGGTGAAATAGTGCCCCAAAGGCCAGATAAGGGCAAGCAAAGGGCCACATCTGGTCCCCGGGCCACAGTTTGGAGACCATTGCTCTAAAGTAAACTAACCTAGAATCCCTGAAAAACCCACACTTTCCTCTCTGTGATGGTGGCCTTCAAGTCTCCTATTGCTGGTCGCACATCTTACTCAACATGGACATGAATGGAGCACTGGTCAAGTTTTTTGTAAGGAGGTAGACACCACCACCACGGAGAGATAAGTAGGCATTGGGGAAATGAGGGGATTCTAGGTTAATTTAGGGGGCTAGGGAGGGGTTGGTAATTTTATTTAGGAGCAAAGATGTAACTCTGCTGTAAAGTGCATGTAAAGTGAAAACTTGTTTTCCTGTTGGCAACATGGCAGCATACATGTGGTAGTATGCCGTCCAGGATTGCTGCCAGGAAAGGAAAATTACAGTAAGTATTTACCACAATTTTCTGTTTTCCTGACGCCAACATGGAATCCTACTACCACATGTAAGCTGCCGTGGACTGGCGCCTGGAAAGGAAAATTACAGGAAGCATTTGACACAATTTTCCTGTTTTTTTTCTGTTAATTTTCTGGTTTTTATTGCCGTTCGTGTCCCCACTTTGTAGATTCACCCTCTCTATTTGCCCTGTGACTACACTCTCCACTACAGAAATTCAAAATGTTAGCGTTGTCACAGAAACCAGAGATAAAAGAACTCTTCCCTTTATGAGGAACCTGTTCCTGCGTTGGCTGTAAGAGAGGATATCGCTTCAATTTGGGGAGATTTCTTCTTCGTTCCTGTTGGCAGTGACAGAAAATCTCCCCAATAGAAAGGAGACAGAAAGAAAAAATTGACAGAGGTCTTAACCTTCCCCTCTTCTATCCAATTTAAAAAAAAAAAAAGGGTTGGCTTTTCGTAAACTTTCAGAGGGGCTTATCTCTGGTAGCATCTTGCGTTACCCAGAATGCTCTGTAATCCTTTTTTTTTTTTTTTTATGAATATCACTACCTTGGCGAATGGATTCCCTGCAAGATAGGGGGTGACAAGTTTATGACTTTATTTAATGCAGAGGGCGCCCCCCTATGGACTGGAAATGGGCTCCCAGAATGCAAAGCTGTCTCCTCTTTGTGGTGTGAACTTTTGTAAATATTCTAACTTGTATATAATATTTTTGGAGTTAAAACTTTTTTTTTGTTTTCTTTCTTTCCTGTAGCTTTTGTTTTCATAAGGTGAGTTAAATCGCCAAAACTCCATGTGGTTTTCAACGTTAACAATGTAAAATTTTAGGAAGGTTAGCGAAAATCAATAAATTGATGAATAAAATTGGTTCTGTTGAAAGCGTGCTTTTATTTTTGTTTTGGGGTTGTGGGGAAGAACCTTTGAGCAGTGGTCTCCAAACTGTGGCCCAGGGGCCAGAAGCGGCCCTTTGCTGGCCTTTATCTGGACCTTGGGGCACTATTTCTCCCACTGACTCCAAGAATGAGGCACTATTCCTCCCACTGACACCAACAATGGGGCACTATTCTTCCCACTGATTCAAGTGATGGGTTATGATTCCCCCCACTGACACCCAACACACAATTCCCATTGACACCAAGGATGGGACACTATTCCTCCCACTAATACCAATGGTGTGGCACTATTCCTCCCACTGATACCAATGATGTGGCACTATTCCTCCCACTGACACCAATAATAGGGCACTATTCTTCCCATTGATACTAATGCTGGGGTATGATTCCTCCCACTGACACCAATGATAGAGCACTATTCCTCCCACTTACGCCAATAGTGGGACACTATTCCTCCTACTGATACCAATAATAGGGCACTATTCCTCCCACTGACACCAACAGCTGGGAACTATTATTCTCATTGACACCAATGATGGTGCTATATTCCTCCTGCTAACACCAATGATGGGGCACTATTCCTCCCACTGACACCAATGATGGGGCACTATTCTATCCACTGACACCAATGATGGGGCACTATTCCTCCCACTGACACCAATGATGGGGCACTATTCCTCCCACTGATACCAATGACGAGGCTCTATTCAACTGACACCAACAGTGGGGCACTATTCTTCCCACTGATACCAATGATGGGGAACTATTCCTCCCACTGATACCATTGATGGGGTACTATTCCTCCCACTGACACCAATGATGGGGCACTATTCCCCCTACTAACACCAATGATGAGGCAATATTCCTCCCATTGATACCAATGATGGAGCACTATTCTTCCCACTGACACCAATGATGGGGCACTATTCCACTGATACCAATGACGGGGCACTATTCCTTTCCTCATACACCAATGATGGGGCACTATTCCTTACACTGACACCAATGATGGGGCAGTATTCCTCCCCCTAATACCAAAGATGGGGCTTTGTTTATTCACACTGATATCAGGACATTTTCTGCTTCCTTAAAACCTGAAGGACAGCAAACTTTGTTTATAAATCTTGGAGACCCCTGAACCTTAGAGCTTTAAGTGGTTCTAAAGCTTTGTTCTTTAAAATTAAATTAATAAATATGTTGTACTTACCTTCTCTGTGCAATGGTTCTCTTCTTGGATCCCCCGCTGGCCCTCCTGGCTCCTCTTTAGCCAGTCCCCCCATAGAAAGCTGCTTTCTGTGGAGGTGCTTGTGCAGTCTGCCAATCGTGTTGTCCAGTTCATTTTTGGGTGGAATGTGTCAGATTTGGCTTTTTGTATCATACCAATTCGAACAAAAGAAATAAACATGAGAATGCCTAAACATTTGTAATTACAACAGTTTTCTGGGCGAAGTGGTGCAGTATCTGACAAAAATGCAGGGGTGTCAATATTCTTGGCCATGACTGTATACTTACCTCCTCTCCATTTTAATCCATGGCTTCTTCCAGGTTCAGGATCTTCAGCCATCTTGAATGTTCTGGTTGAGATACCGTAACTCCTGCACATGTGCGCTGGAGATCATAAATCCAGGAACCAGGCAGATGCCCGAATTGTATACTAAGTTGGGCATGCTGTCACCACAGCTGCTAGTAGTCCACACCAGAACCTCAATTGGGAGACCATTGTCAACCCACAACAGAAAGTACCTAAACAAAGATCCAGGGCCACCAGGTATTCTTTTAATGAAAGCTGCAGATTTAAAAAGGTCAAAAACTTTATTTACTATCGCATAATAAAGCTAATATGAACCTTTAGTGATTGGCTTTAAATATCAATGGAAACCCTACAGAATTTGTATTTAGAGTTCCTTACTGAGCCAATAAAGTGTCTTGTTCCTGGTGAACTGAGGCAGCAATCTCCAGTCTTTTGGCATACAAAATGGTGGGTGTAATATCACTTTCTGTCTCAGTGATATCGCTAGTTTGTGGTAAGCCATTAGACTTCATGTTCATGAACCTTCGATTCCATACAAGGTTGTCTCTTCTTGCATCAATAACACTAGGTGACCAAAGGTACAGTTGTGTTCAAAATAATAGCAGTCAGACATCACTAACCGGATCAATCACTGTTTTTGGTAGAAATGATATTTCTACATGGCAAATAATTTCCTAGCAGGCGTAGTAGAGTAATAGAAATCCAACAGACCCAACAGTCATGACATGCATGCTGCGGATTCTGTGTCATTGAATCACTCATTGAGGGGCATGTTCAAAATAATAGCAGTGTGGAGTTCTATTAGTGAGGTCATTCATTCTTTGAAAAACAGGTGGCAATTATTGCCCTTATTTAAGGAAGGAAGGCAGCAAATGGTGTACATGCTGGTTACCGTGCATTTCTCTCTGAAATTCTGAGGAAAATAGGTCGTTCCAGACATTGTTCAGAAGAACAGCGTACCTTGATTAAAAAGTTGATTGGAGAGGGGAAAACATATAAAGAAGTGCAGAAAATGATCGGCTGCTCAGCTAAAATGATCGCAAATGCTTTAAAATGGCAACCAAAACCTGAAAGATGTGGAAGAAAGCAAAAAACTACCATTGGACTGGATAGAAGAATAGCCAAAATGGCGCGGACTCAGCCAACAATCAGCTCCAGGAAGATGAAAGAAGGTGTAAAGTTCCCTGTGAGGACTGTTACAATTAGAAGACGCCTATGTGAAGCCAAGCTATCTGCAAGAAGTCCCCGCAAAGTCCCACTGTTGGAAAAAAGATGTGTGCTGAAGAGGTTACAATTTGCCAAAGAGCACATTGACTGGCCTAAAGAGAAATGGCGCCACATTTTGTGGACTGATGGAAGTAAGATTTTTCTTTTTGGATCTAGTGGCCGGAGACAGTTTGTCAGATGACCCCCAAACACTGAATTCAAGCCACAGTACACTGAAGACAGTGAAGCATGGTGGTGCAAGCATCATGATATGGGGATGTTTCTCATACTATGGTGTTGGGCCTATTTATCGCATACCAGGGATCATGGATCAGTTTGAATACATCAGAATACTTGAAGAGGTCATGCTGCCTTATGCTGAGGAGGAAATGCCCTTGAAATGGGTGTTCCAACAAGACAACGACCCCAAACACACCAGTAAACGTGCGACATCTTGGTTCCAGACCAACAAGATGGACATTATGGAGTGGCCAGGCCAAGCCCCGGATCTTAATCCAATAGAAAACTTGTGGGGTGACATCAAAAATGCAGTTTCTGAGGCAAAACCAAAAAATAGAGAAGAACTGTGGAATGTGGTCCAATCATCCTGGGCTGGAATACCTGATCACAGGGGCCAGAAGTTGGGTGACTCCATGAACACAGATGTACAGCAGTTCTCAGAAACAGTGCGACTACAACCAAATATTCATGAAGTCATTCAAAGGAAAGCAAAATCTTCAAACATTTCTCAGTTTATATAGTGAATGTTTGAGTTTGTAAAGAAGAATACAAACACTGCTATTTTTTTGAACCGTCTAATATTCACTTTTCTTCAATTTTTTTAGAGGAACAACACAAATTTGATCTATTTTTCTTCATGTGTTGATTTGGAATAGAATGTGTCGTGTTCCCAATGCATTTGTGTGTATGGAAATAAAAGCTATTAGAAGGATTTTGAGCTTTATTCACTTTTTTCAACACACTGCTATTATTTTGAACACAACTGTATGTGGAGCCCCCTCCAAATGATTGATTTCAGGTGTTACAGGTGAAGGGTACAGTTGGTACTATAACATACAATGACAAGTTAGACAATTGTGTTCTCCCAACCTTCCAAAGGAATGACCCTTTTTTGTTCCATCATGTCCCTGTGCACCAAATCACCTCCATGAAGACATGCTTTGATGTCCAGTGGCCTACACAGAGCTCTGATCTCAACTCCACCTAATGCCGTTGAGATGAATGGGAATGCCAATAGTGACCAGGTCTTCTCATCCAATATCAGTACCTGACCTAACAAATGTTCCTGTGGCCAAATGGGCACAAATTCTCAATGACACACTCTGAAATCCTGTGGAAAGTCTTCCCAGAAGAGTAGAGGTTGTTACAGCCTCAAAGGGTGACCAACTCCATTTTAATGTCCATGGTTTTGGGATGGAATATCCAAAAAGCTCATGTAGGTTTGATAGTCGGGTGTCCACATACTGCTACCCACATAGCGCATGTTATCATGCATTACCATTTCCAGGTTCTGGTACATTGACCTGCATGTTCTTGTTGGGTCAAACTCAAAAGTGCCTTTTATTGTTTGCTACATATCAGGTTTGCAGTCACTTTAATGCAGCCCAAGTAACCCTTGGTAGTCCATCAGTCCATTTGATTTGACTTTGTGAAGATCAGGCAGCACCTATATCAGCTGGCCTTCTTTGGTGGCCGAATATTTTTCACTTTGATGGGATAATCATCTGGGATCCTCTCGTAGATATTCTCCTGTTCATCCAGGAGTGGAGGATGTGAAGAATTTTTGTGATGGACGGTGGTCTTTCCATAGGATGAGTCATCAAACTGGACAGGAATCTGCTGTTTGGTCTACAAAATACAGAAGTAAAGGTAAGTAAAATATATCTCAAGCCAAAACCTTTTTTTCTTCAGTTTTGCAGTGTGGGGAATGCCTGAAGCCCAACTCTGGGTCCCCATGTCCACCCCAAAAGCCCACTTCATCCTATAAGTTCCCTCCCTCCACATGTTTTTATTCTTTGTACTTACCTTTTCCAGATGTCTACAGGCTGCTTATGTGATGTGCTGGGTCCCCTTCTTCTGTAGACGTGGCCATCCTCATTAATGCAGAGAGAAGCTCTGGAGTGTTGATGTTGGAGCCACTTTCTGCATGATTAGACTGTGAGAGCAGGGTGCTGTGGTGACACCCCCTAAAGGGACATGTCCATGACTCACAGTATGTCCTCAGTCAACCAGGTTGAATGACACTGGGAAACAGTGTATATCTAGTTTTCTATCCAGAAGGAAAGAGCCATCTTTGTTCAGGCATCATCCAGAGTCATGAATAGACTGCAGAAATGTTTTCTCCTGTCTGCAACAGACCAATGGCATTGTCTCAGCCTAGGCAATGTCACGGGACTGGAGCATTCTCACTCCCTGAAAGCTTAACTCCAGACAATTTTGTTTTGCACTGAGTGGGAAAGAGATGCAATTTCTGTAAATTACACTATTGAGGACAATTCTGTCAAGGAAGGAGCTGTGGAACGGACAGGCGGGCCTAGTGGTAAGGTCACGCACTGACTGACGACAACTACTACCCACAGACCGGAGTCCCTCAGGGCGCGGAGTCTAAGTCCCAGGCTGCCCTTCACCAGGGCCCCTGGTGGTGGGGATGGACTTGACGCAGCCAGGAACCAGGTCGCGGCCCCCGAGACACCCCAGCTGCGGTAATGGCCGCTGCCAATGGCGTGTAGCTGGTAGGAACCAGATCAAACAATAGCGTAGTCGGGCAGGCCGGGTCAACAACAACGGGACAAACGGTACAGAACAGTAGACAAGAATAACAGGTCATAGGCCGGGTTCAGCAACGGGAGGTCAGATCAAAGGAAAACACAGAGAATGGTCTAGTCAAAAGCCGAGTCAGATTCCAGGAGAGTTATGAGAGTATAAACAGAGCTATAGCAACACTAACACACAAGACATGAATGCAGAGAGTATTTGCAGACAGCAGGCTTAAATGTGATGAACCACACCCTTCTGAGGAGGAGCCGCAGAAGCCTGAAGGCATAAAGGTTCCCACCATGCATTGCAGAAACCCAAGTGTCAAGGTCCTACCTTTTCCCAGAGGTTATGTTACTCCATGTGCTGGCATCCATCTTGGATTTCTGCTGAGCATGGTGGGAAGCTTTTATGCCTTCAGGTCTCTGAGGTCCATCCCCCAGAGGGGTGTGGCTGAGTACATATAAGCCTGTGATCCGCACATGCTCTTTGCACTTGTGTCTTGTGTCTTTGTCTTGCTACAGCTCTGTGTATATGCTCGTGACTCTTCTGGTATTCTGACTCGGCTTGTGATTAAGACCATTCTCTGTGTTTTCCTTCGATCTGACCTTCCGTTGCTGAACCCGGCCCGTGACCTGTGATTCTCTGTCTACTGTCCTGTACTGTTTTGTCCCGTTGTTGTCGACTCGGCTTGCCTGACTACGCTATTGTCATTCTCACCAGCTACACGCCATTGGCGGCGGCCATTACCGCAGCCGGGGTGTCTCGGGGGCCGCGACCTGGTTCCTGGCTGCGTCAAGTCCATCCCCACCATCAGGGGCCCTGGTGAAGGGCAGCCTGGGACTTAGACTCCGCGCCCTGAGGGACTTCGGTCTGTTGGTGGTGGTTGTCGTCAGCCAGTGCCTTACCCTGCCACTAGGCCTACCTGTCCGTTCCACAGCCCTGCCCTGACACCAAGATGGACACCAGCACATGCGATGCACAAGCTCTGAGGAAAGGTAGGACCTTGACAAATTCCCTTTACTTCCTGTTTCTATAACAGTGTTTCTCAACCTTTTTTTCAGTCAGGGCACCCTTTAAAATTATGGACAGTCTTGAGGCACCCCATTCTGAAATGTAAAAAACTATTCTAAAAGTTTTAAATAATGCAGCAACATCCACACATGTAGGACACCCAACGTTAGAGGTGATTTATTCTTCCAAAGCAAATACACATTTACACACTGGTACTGACTAGTATTCCATTGTTTCTCTTCTCCCTCAGTTTTTCTCCATCACTGACCTAATGTGACCCCAGCTCTAATGGAGAAGGGCAGGGGAGGGTCAAACAAGGATGTTGTGAAGGCAACCAACATCATCCTTATCAACTGATGATGTCATAGGTTGTCACAACGCCGGCAGCTAGAAGGTTGTAGTGGTGCTCATTGAAAACCTGTGGCTTTGTGTAATTAAAAGGTAGGCTGACTTGCATACATGTTTTAGGCAATTTTTATATATTTTGCCAAGGCACCCCTGAAGAAACCTCAAGGCCCCCCAGGGTTGTCACCAAGACATGAAGACAACAATAAAACATTGCCAGAAGTTCTAACCCTTTTCTCACTCTACTAAAATGTGGAGAAATTTGCCATCATATCCTCCTGTTCTAACAGGAAGTGGGGAAAATCTCCCCAGGGAGACACAGAGGACAATATAAACCGGACAAGTCCCGTACACCTCTTACCTTTAGCTTGGAGGCCTGTTTGGAAGGTTTTCCTTGTGCAATGGGTATGTGTTCTTGTGGGAAACCTGACATCTTGTTGGAACGGAATGAAGAATGGAAAGCTGAAGGCTTCTGAGCATGTGAAGTTTTGTTGATGCCAGTAGGAAGGGTGGAGAAGCTGGTATGGGTGCTCTTGGCTGCTTTGGATCCACAAGATGGCATGGAATGCACATCCACCTCACTATATACATTATCCAGATTGCCTCGGCACGACCCGCGACCCATAGCATAAAAGGCTATGGGTTCATGTCCATTATCACTGTTACTCCCTGCAGGTGTGGCCCACTTGGCAGGCTTCGTGTATGTTTGGAGTTCATCTACTGAGGCATAGGTAGAACCTCTCGCAGGATTCTCTTTGCTATCAGCTCCTTCAGGGCTTTCTGAGAGCTTGCTGAATGGTGTGTAGTCCACTATTGGATCTTCTGCATCTTCTTGACTTGGGGTAAAGTTTGGTTCAGGAAATCCTGGATGTTTCCTTCCTAGTATAGAGGACTGATGTTCAGCCTAAGGAAAAATGAAAATATATTCACTAGATGGGTTGATGCACATTATATCAAATATAATCTGCTTTATCTACGACTGGGGTCTACAACTTTTCTGAACGAATGGCTAGTTTACTGATTTTATTTAAAAAGACAGTTATTCATGATTGTCAATACTTTATCAAGCTAAATGCCATTCATTTTGTACATATTTACCTGTACATGTAAATTGCAAACGGCTAATTTGAGATGCTATTGCACTGATAAATGTTCTCCATTGGGGTCATTTTTACTTTATCTCCTGTAAAAGTTGCATGTAGTGATTGCAAGTGCAACTCATCTAAGAGTTTATATTAAGGTTCTCATATCTTGATGTAGCCAAGACTTATTGAAAATATTGCATGTTTTGCCAGTATTGGAAATAAACAGCAAGATTGATTTGGATCTCTTGTAGTCTAAACAAGGTTAAGGAGTATTTTCAACTCTGGCTAAACTGTTACAAGCCATACCTGTAATTTGCCATTTACCAACTGCCTGATTTTGTCTTTGGGTGATGTGGCCAAAGCAGTACCAGCATCCAGTGTCTCTCTGCTTGGTTTGGTGATCCTCCCGTACATCGGACCAGCCGTGGGTGAATTGGGAGAGCTTCTTGATGTGCCTGGAGAGTCTGGCTTTCTTGGGTTCTAAGGGTTATTAAAAAGAAATCCTGGATGTTATCCAATATAGTACAGCTTTTTACAGGGAATTAATCTTTCTCTGCCTCCTCTATACTTGATCTACAAGCAATTCTGTCTGTGCATCATCTATCCTTGGCTTACATTCAGTTCTCACTCTGCATCCTCCCTATCCTTGGTCTACAATCAGCTTTCACTCAGCTTCCTCTTTCCTTGGACTACAGTTGGCTCTCACTCTCCCTGCTCTATCCCTGGCCTACAATCATCTCTCATTCTACCTCCCCTATCCTTGGTCTACAATCAGCTCTCACTCTGCCTCCTCTATCCTTGGCCTAAAATCATCTCCACCGCCTCTATCGTTGGTCTACTCCTTTGTATATAGTTGGCTCCTATTCTCCCTGTGTTATGCTTTGCCTATACAATCAGCTCTCATTCTTCCTTTTCTATATTTGGTCTACAGTCAGCATTCACTCTACCTCCTCTATCCTTGGCCTACAATCAGCATTCACTCTACCTCCTCTATCCTTGGCCTACAATCAGCATTCACTCCACCTCCTCTATCCCAGGCCTACAATCATCTCTCACTCTACCTCCACTATCCTTGGTCTACAATCATCTCTCACTCTACCTCCACTATCCTTGGTCTACAATCAGCTCTCACTCTGCCTCCTCTAATCTTGGCCTAAAATCATCTCTACCTCCTCTATCGTTGGTCTACTCCTTCATATATAGTTGGCTCCTATTCTCCCTGTGTTATGCTTTGTCTATACTATCAGCTCTCATTCTTCCTTTTCTATATTTGGTCTACAATCAGCATTCACTCTACCTCCTCTATCCTTGGCCTACAATCAGCATTCACTCTACCTCCTCTATCCTTGGCCTACAATCAGCATTCACTCCACCTCCTCTATCCCTGGCCTACAATCATCTCTCACTCTACCTCCCCTATCCTTGGTCTACAATCATCTCTCACTCTACCTCCTCTATCCTTGGTCTACAATCAGCTTACATGCAGCTTCCTCTATCCTTGGTCTACAGTTGGCTCTCACCCTTCCTGCTTGGTCTACAATCAACTCTCACTCTGCCTCCTCCATCTTTGGTCTACAATCAGCTTTCACTCAGCTTCCTCTATCCTTGGACTACAGTTGGCTCTCACTCTCCCTGCTCTATCCCTGGCCTACAATCATCTCTCACTCTACCTCTACTATCCTTGGTCTACAATCAGCTCTCACTCTACCTCCACTATCCTTGGTCTACAATCAGCTCTCACTCTGCCTCCTCTATCCTTGGCCTAAAATAATCTCTACCGCCTCTATCGTTGGTCTACTCCTTCGTATATAGTTGGCTCCTATTCTCCCTGTGTTATGCATTGCCTATACAATCAGCTCTCATTCTTCCTTTTCTATATTTGGTCTACAATCAGCATTTACTCTACCTCCTCTATCCTTGGCCTACAATCAGCACTCACTCCACCTCCTCTATCCTTAGCCTACAATCATCTCTCACTCTGCCTCTCCTATCCTTGGTCTACAATCATCTCTCACTCTACCTCCTCTATCCTTGGTCTACAATCAGCTTTACATGCAGCTTCCTCTATCCTTGGTCTACAGTTGGCTCTCACTCTTCCTGCTTGGTCTACAATCAACTCTCACTCTGCCTCCTCCATCCTTGGTCTACAATCAACTCTCACCATGCCTCCTCTACCCTTGGCCTACAATCAGCTCTCACTCTACCTTTTTAATCCATGGTGTACAATCAGCTCTCACTCTTCCTTCTCTATCTTTGGCCTACAAAAAGCTCTCACTCTATCTCTTCTTTCCTTGGTCTACAATCAGATCTCACGCAGCCTCCTTTGTCTTTGGACTACAATCAGCTATCACTCTGCTTCCTCTCTCCTTGGTCCACCATCAGCTCTTCACTTATTCCCTTTAAGACTCTGCCAGGGCAATTATCTGCATAAGGATCCCATGCTCACCTTGGAACAGGGTGTGGTTAGCAGTTCTTTGTAGGGTTCCACAGGGTGCGTGCAGTAATAGTTGATCAGGTCTTCTAGCTGAGGGTGGACACTGGTCTCCCCCTCAATCACATACATCTCATCATCTCGCTGATTCAGCACAAAATGACGACAGCGCTCGGCACCCCTTAAACAAAGGAGGAAACTGAATTTAGAAAGTGTCTGTGTTGTTCTCTAGTATATACCTGTCTGGATACTTGATATGTATCACAATCAAGGCTCCTTTCCAGCTCTGATAGACACCAATGCCTGATTTAGAGAAAGGTGCTCATTTTTTGGCAGGACATAACTCTGCTCTGCTGCACAGCAAACTGTTCTACCCACAGACAAGCGCTGTTTCCAAGAGTTGGTCAGTGGTAGCCTACAGCACTGGATGGGGACCTGTGCAAGAAATGACATGACAGGTTCCCTATAAAGAGAGGGTTTGCCTTTAAATACCTTTGCTTCAGTCATACTTGATCATTACATTAGCAGGCTGTGCCTCCTGATTGTGCCTTGTTGATCCTCTTTATATATATATATATATATATATATACGCACTGTACATACGGCGTCCTTTCAGTGGGAACGCAGTTCCGTTACCTCCAACACTGACTATATGTAATAGCAAGAAATGTTGGGGTGTGCTGGAGGGTCTAATTATACTGGCTGTTGGGGATCTATTGTTGTGGGGGAGATTTTTTATGCTGGAGAGGTCTATTAATGCTGGTGTGGGATCTATTGTTGCTGGGGGGTAAATTGTTGATGGGATGGATCTACTGTTGAGAGAGGGGTCTATTATTGCTGATTGTTGGGTTGTCTATTGATGCTGGCTGAGGGGAGAACCGTTGTTACTAGGGGGATCTATTGTTGCTGAGGGGTCTATTGTTGCTGGCTGCAGGGGATCTATTTTACTACTTTTCTTGTTATCATTAACAAATTCCATAACACCATAAAATGATACTTGGTTCTGTATTGTCTAAAAGGGTGGTACTGGGGGGGGTGGAACCAAGAAACAGTGCTCGGAGGTGGGTAGGGGGCGGAGACAAGGGGTGACTTGGAAAGGGAAAGTTCCTGCACCTATTGTCTGAGAAAAAAAGCCATAAATATATATATATATATATATATAATATTTTTTTTTTTATTGTGTCCTTTTCCATAGCATACAAGTCAAAGACACCACCAATATTAAGATACAGATAGAACACTTAGGGCTCGTTCACACTTGACTGTTTTACCAACGCTTGCCAAACGCCCCTATAGCATTTGGTAAGCGTTGGAGCAGCGTTTGCGGAGCGTTTTTTAACGCTCGGCAAATGCCGCATGCGCGGTTTAGCGGCTTGCTAGGCATTTGCCGAGCGTTAAAAACACCCTACAAACGCCTATAATGAAGTTTGAATGGTGTTACCGCTCCACAAACGCGTCGCAACCACACCGCAAACGCCAGCCAGGCATTTGCAGAGCGGCACCATAGACTAGAATAGGAGGCTTCAACGCCTCCTGACTCGACCAGAGGCGTCCGTTTTGCCGGACGCAACGCTAATGCTCCCGTTAGAACAGCACCATGTGCTGCAATGTGCAGAATTGTCCGAGGCGTTTGGGAAGCGGTAAAAACGCTTCCCAAACGCGCCTCTGCCGCCTGCACACAACGCTAGTGTGAACGTAGCCTTACGGTTCCGGATCAGAACCACATACATCAAAGTCTCAGGACCAGGAAGAGGAAAGGATATAACATACTTGGAATTTACAATTGTACATAGTACTTGGAGCAGGAATAGAGCTCTACACGCTGTAAAACTGAAGTGCCCTCAAAGAGGGACCAACAACTGACCCCTATGATTTCCACACGTAGGTATAGCTCCCATGGAAAAAGACCCCCGGACCAAGGGTGCATGTGCCGATAGGACTTGTTTTTCAACTTTTATAAAAAGAAAAAAAAAGTACGTGGAGGGGGAGAGGTGTTGAGAGGGGAGATAAGGAAAAGAAGTTGGAGTACGGTCTCAGGGACAACTGTTCTAGTGTCCTAGTGGACAACAATAAAACCCTGAGACCACAAGGTGTATCAATCATGACTCTTTATGAAGCAGGGCTTGAAGAGACCGTGGTAGCCATGTACAGTTGCAAGAAAAAGTATGTGAACCCCTTGAGATTACGTGGAGTTTTGCATGAGTTGGGCATAAAATGTGCTCTGAATGTCATCTAAGTCACAACAATAGAAGAACACAGTCTGCTGAACATAATACTACACAAACATTAGATGTTGCTATGGTTTAATTGCACATAACATGTAAACATTCACAGTGCAGGGAGGAAAAAGTATGTGAGGCCCTAGCTTAATGACTTCTCCCAGAGCTAATTGGAGCCAGGAGTGAGCCAACCTTGACTCCAATCAGTGTGATGATATTGGATGTGTTGCTGACAGCGGTCCTGCCCTTAAAAAACACACACCTGTTTTGGGTTTACTGGTTTCAAGAAGCACATTTTATGCCCAATTCATGCAAAACTCCACATAATCCCAAGGGGTTCACATACTTTTTCTTGCAACTGTAAGTAGCATAATCTCAGGAGTACTACAGGTCATGCCAATAAAATCATGTTTTAAGAATGAACTACAAGACTTCCAGACGGGATTTGTCTGACCAAAAACAGATTTTCTGTAATTTCTAATGACATGAAATGCTCACATTGCTCCTGATGACCAAAAACATTCTTGTATCTTCAGCAAACAATTGGTACTTCTTTTTTTTTCACTGAAAACGATAATATGATTTTAATCACGTCAACGTTTTCCCTTTACGTTGATGTACAATGTGAATTTTAGCAATAGGTGGAAGTTCACAAATCAGATCCCAATTGTCATTGTTCTAAAGCAAGTTACTTACCTGTAAGAAAGGACAAATCCAACACGACTCTCGCAGAAGCGGACCAGGAATATTCCCGGCGGCTTGTCCTGCAGCATGTCCTCCACTTGGCTGTGATAGAGACAGATATGGCATAACGTGACTTTCAGAGATATACATATTATTACTAAATAATCGCAGATGAGAAAGTATTCATATCTTTATACATCAATTCAGTGCACAACTAAGCAGGGGATGTATATTATATTGCCAAAAGTATTGGTCGGCCGGCCTTTCCATGCACATGAACTTTAATGGCCTCCCAGTGATAGTCCGTAGAGTTCAATATTGAGTTGGCCCCGCCCTTTGCAGCTATAACAGCTTCATCTCTTCTGGGAAGGCCGTCTACAAGGTTTAGGAGGGTGTCTATGGGAAGGTTGGACCATTCTTCCAGAAGCACATTTGTGAGGTCAGGCACTGATGTTGGGGGAGGAGGCCTGGATCACAGTCTCCACTCTAATTCATCCCAAAGGTGTTCTATGGGGTTGAGGTCAGGACTCTGTGCAGGCCAGTCAAGTTCCTCCACCCCAAACTGGCTTTTCCATGTCTTTATGGACCTTACTTTGTGCACTGGTGTGCAGTCATGTTGGAACAGGAAGGGGCCATCCCCAAACTCTTCCCACAAAGTTGGGAGCAGGAAATTGTCCAAAATGTCTTGATATTTTGATGCCTTAAGAGTTCCCTTCACTAGAACTAGGGGGCCAAGTCCAACCCCTGAAAAACAACCCCACACCATAATCCCCCCTCCACCAAAATTTACACTTCACACACTGAAGTCAGGCAAGTACCATTCTCCATCCAGACACGTCCATTGGATTGCCAGACAGAGAAGCATGATTGGTCACTCCAGAGAACAATTCTCCACTGCTCTTGAGTCCAGTGGCGGCATGCTTTACACCACGGCATCCAACGCTTCACATTTCACTTGGTGATGTAAGGCTTGGGTGCAGCTGCTTGGCTATGGAAACCCATTCCATGAAGCTCTCTACAGACTGCTGTTGTGCTAATCTGAAGGCCACACCAAGTTTGGAGGTCTTTAGCTATTGACTCTACAGAAAGTTGGCGACTTCTGCGCACTGTGCGCTTCAGCATTCGCTGACCCCGCTCAGTCATTTTACGTGGTCAACCACTTGGTGGCTGAGTTGCTGTTGTTCCCAGTTGCTTCCACTTTGTTATAATCCCACTAACAGTTGAGCGTGGAATATTTAGTAGCCAGGAAATGTCACGGATGGACTTATTGCCCAGGTGACAACCTATCACGGGACCACGCTTGGAGTCACTGAGCTCCTGAGAGCGACCCATTCTTTCACCAATGTTTGTAGAAGCAGTCTGCATGCCTAGGGGCTTGATTGTATACACCTGTGTCCATGGAGGGGATTGGAACACCTGAATCACATGATTTAGAGAGGTGTACCAATACTTTTGACAATAGTGTATGTGCAAAAAAGAGCAGACATTACTGGAGTATGAAATACAATAATGCACATACAGTACAGTATGTTAAATTCTTTCACATTTGTTTTATTTCCAGAGTCATATATTTGATTAGATCTTGGATTCCTTTTATGATAGACTGATTTTTCAGTCTGATCAGATTTTTTTTTATGCCCAAATGTCACGTCATGCTGGGAACATTGTTAAACTTTTGAATCCTGGTGCCCAATGTGAGGCCCATAGGCAACATTTGGCCTCTTTGACAAACACTGTGCAGCCCTTGGGGCACCTGTAGATAGAAGTGATCAGTGACAGGACAAGGACATCTAGCGCCCAGGGCAAACATGACAAACTGCGCCCCTCCAAGATGTATGAACATTGTGTCAGCAAAATTCCCCCTTCCCCCCCAAAAAAATCAAGCACTAACCTGCACATTTACCCCCTAAGCATAAATTCCCTTTGCAAGCCATAATTCTCCCCAAACAAAAAATCTCCCTCCTCCCAGTAGAAATCCCCATTGAATTCCCCCTCCCATAACATGAGTTCCAGTCCAGGAGCGATGCAGCGGCAGAAGTTGCGTTAGAGGGGGTAGAGAAAGCAAAGCCCACACCTACTCCTGTCTCTCTCCTCCTCCAAAGATTTGGCTTGTCACAACCCACGCTGAGCTGACAGGAGTAGTGATGCTGCTGTCACAACTCCTGTCAGCTTGTAGCATCAGGAACTCTCTTTGGTGCCCCCCTCCACCTCACATGACACCAGCACCCAGGGCAGTCGCCCCTTCTGCCCACCCCTTGTCCAGGCCCTGGAAGTCATAATGGCACACACAATTTTTGTTTCACTCTTTAGGCCTTGTTCCAGAGACCTCAGTTGTTCTATGAATTTGCATTCCCCACTCCAATCTCTCTTTTTGTGATTTAAAATTCACCTCCAGCACCATAACACAAAGGTCATTTAAGTTGTGGTCCTCTGCGGGAAAGATACCGTTCAGAAGTCAGTCAGAGCGGGACCTGCAGTTGGCACAGATATTGGACGTTATATATTTGTCAGCTCCCTGTTCAGAGCTGTGAACTTTCCACACATCGACTTCCTTTTGTGGCTTTGAAGTGTTATGTGACCGAATGACAAAAGCTTCAAAGTAGGTCAATGCTGGAAGAATGTAAACTGGTGAAATGTGCTGCGCTTCCCTATTAAACGAAGCCGAACAATAATTATTGGGGTACCACAGCAAGATTTGCATGCTTTGTCCCTACCATGAAAGGACCAGTTGGTAGGGTTTGCCTCCCAGGCCAAATGTCCCCAGCCCTTGCCTGTCCAAGGCTGCTCAAATGCATATATTTTTATTTCACTGACAGGGCAAGTTGGTTGAGTTTTATTTCTAGGTCAAATGCCCCCAGTTCTACCTTGCATTAATTCAGGAAACTCAATGGTGTCCACAATGATTTCCTTCAGAGGGCCAATTGGTTGGGTTTGCCTCCTAAGCCAAATGCCTCCAGTCCTACCTTGCATTAATTCAGGAATCTCAATGGTGTCCACAATGATTTCCTTGAAAGGGCCAGTTGGTTGGGTTTGCCTCCTAGGTCAAATGCCCCCAGTCCTACCTTGCATTAATTCAGGAAACTCCATGGTGTCCACAATGATTTCCTTGAGAGGGCCAATTGGTTGGGTTTGCCTCCTAGGCCAAATGCCCCCAGTCCCACCTTGCATTAATTCAGGAAACTCAATGGTGTCCACAATGATTTCCTTGAGAGGGCCAATTGGTTGGGTTTGCCTCCTAGGCCAAATGCCCCCAATCCTACCTTGCATTAATGCAGGAAACTCAATGGTGTCCACAATGATTTCCTTGAGAGGGCCAATTAGTTGGGTTTGCCTCCTAGGCCAAATGCCCCCAGTCCTGCCTTGCATTAATGCAGGAAACTCAATGGTGTCCACAATGATTTCCTTGAAAGGGCCAGTTGGTTGGGTTTGTCTCCTAGGCCAAATGCCCCCCAGTTCCACCTTGCATTAATTCAGGAAACACAATGGTGTCCACAATGATTTCCTTGAAAGGGCCAGTTGATTGGGTTTGCCTACTAGGTCAAATGCCCCCAGTCCTACCTTGCATTAATGCAGGAAACTCAATGGTGTCCACAATGATTTCCTTGAGAGGGCCAATTGGTTGGGTTTGCCTCCTAGGCCAAATGCCCCCAGTCCTGCCTTGCATTAATGCAGGAAACTCAATGGTGTCCACAATGATTTCCTTGAAAGGGCCAGTTGGTTGGGTTTGCCTCCTAGGCCAAATACCCCCCAGTTCTACCTTGCATTAATTGAGGAAACTCAATGGTGTCCACAATGATTTCCTTGAAAGGGCCAGTTGATTGGGTTTGCCTCCTAGGTCAAATGCCCCGAGGTCTACCTTGCATTAAAGCAGGAATCTCAATGGTGTCCACAATGATTTCCTTCCAAGGGCCAGTTGGTTGGGTTTGCCTCCTAGGCCAAATGCCCCCAGTTCTACCTTGCATTAATTCAGGAATCTCAATGGTGTCCACAATGATTTCCTTGAAGGCCACTTGGTTGGGTTTGTCTTCTAGGTCAAATGCCCTGAGTTCTACCTTGCATTAATTCAGGAAACGCAATGGTGTCCACAATAAATTCCTTGAAAGGGCCAGTTGGTTGGGTTTGCCTCCTAGGCCAAATGCCCCCAGTCCTACCTTGCATTAATTCAGGAATCTCAATGGTGTCCACAATGATTTCCTTGAAAGGGCCAGTCGGTTGGGTTTGCCTCCTAGGTCAAATGCCTCCAGTCCTACCTTGCAACAAGGCATCTCAAATGTATAAAAAAATATCACAGACAGTACTCAATTGTTTTTGTTGCAAGTGCACTAAGAGGGCTACATTCACCTCTTAGTCTTCATCGGTAACTTATGTGACAGGGTGACAACGCAGGATTGCAATCAGGAGACAAGGACAGCGTGTTGTCACCCTATAACAGGAAGTGCCTCAATAAGACCTCAATGGTAGGATCACCTGAAAACATTTAAAATTCATTTTGAATTCACATTATATGCTTAAGGACTACCCACAGTCTATTCACTGCCGCTGGGTTGCCCCGCTGTACCGGATCACTTACATGTACAAGATCCAGCATTTCCCAGTGCACGCGCACCATCCCCCCCCCGCCCAAGTAAAAGCAATATATATATATATATATATAAAATTCTACCAATAACACCTTTCATTTCCTGTTCTCACATGGAGGGTACAATGGAGGTGCTTCTATAACTAGATTCTTCCTCACGAGATTACAGCTCTACATTCACCACAACTTTCGAGATGCCACAAAAATAGATTTATCTTCCTTGACAATCTGTTCTCAGAGTCCCAGATCTCTATGCCTCTACCGCTCTTTTTAGAAACCCCTTGAAAAACCGCAGTTACATCCTGTCGAAGCTTGCAAGTTCTCTATTGTAGGCTTTGAAATGTACCAAAATGTTCAGCTCTGCCCATCAGCCACCTCCAGCACATGCAAATGACTCGACTAGCATTTCCCTAATCAAAAGACTGCAGATTGCTAATTAAAGACAAATTCTGCACTATCTGTCCCTAAACTGACCTCATGCATAATGCCGGCATCGTTTCCAAAAAAAACAGTATCCTTTTTTCTGAGAGAACAGAAAACGTCTCTGAAACAGTCATACGCTGGTGGCAGAATTCAAACAAATTGGGAGCTTTTTTTGGGTGCCAGTTTGTAGCTTAATCAGGGACAAAAAAAATGGCCTGAACCAGTATGTGATTTCCTCCCTGTGCTTCATGTTAGCCGTGGTGATGAAATGCTACTGGTGGACGCAGGGGCTGACTGACAACTCATGGGGCCCCCGGGCAATAGGGGATCATGGGGCCCCCGTGTCCTTGCCCAAACTCAAAAAAGCCTATGAAAAAGGTACCAGGGCCATCTCATGGGGCCCCCTACTGACCCCGGGACCTCGGGCAGTGCATACAGTTTTGTATAAACAAAAAAAGACCGGCAATTTTGAGAAAAAAAAACAATATTTTTGACTTTTTGCTATAAAACATGTCCAGTAAAAAAATGTAAAAAATCTAATTTAGACCAAAATGTATTCTGCTCCATGTCTTTGCTAAAAAAAATCCCAATACGTGTAAATTCATTGGTTTACGTGAAAGTTGTATCATCTACAAATGGCGGTATAGATACTGGGATTTTTTTTTTTATATCTTACTAGTAATGGAGCTGATCAGCGACTTATTGCGGGACTGCTGCGGGCATTCTGACACTGGGGGGAACTGACTTGGTGTCACTGACATCCCCAGTGACACCAATACAGTGATCAGTGCTAATAAAAAGCACGGACACTGTACTAATGGCACTGGGCAGGAAGGGGTTAACATGTGGGGTGATCAAAGTGTTAACTGTGTGCTGTTTTACTAGGAGGCTGTGTTTCACTGTAAGCATACTGATTTGTATGGCTCTGCTATGCAGAGCCATACAAAACAGTGTGCATGAGCTGACAGGGGAGAGATCTGTTGTTCATACACAGGTGTCTCCCCCGTTGGAGATGCTTGGTGACCACCGGGTGCTAGCGAGAAATCACCGGCCGGGACCCAGTGATTGACAGCCGAGGCCGCGAACGTTGGAGCGGGCAGCACACCCCCTACCCAAAACTGCAAAATCACTTATATACACGTGATTTTGCGCACCCGTGCCACCCTGTAGCAGTATTTCTGCTATAGGGCGGCGTGGAACCCGTTAAACAAGAAGTATCAGCACTACTTAAAAATCTTTTTTCAAACGCCCCCCCCCTCCCCCCCCATGGGACAAGTGCATGTAGTACTTGGCCCTGTTGTAATCTGTGGCCCCTTGTGCATTTAAATAAAATTTTTATTTCTGATTCTGCTGTGCTGTAGTTCCACCCCAGGCTAAAGCCCAATTTATGGGTGCTCTTTTGGTGGGAGTTGCAGCACAACCCTAGGCACCACCAGTGTACCAATCATTTACTATTGTGAAAGAACAGTCAGCACTGCAAAGCTGTGTGAAATATCTGCCAGCTGCTTGTAAACATCCACTGCACCGGCAGATAGATTGCACAGTCCTGCCAGTGCTGACTTTTCATTCACAAAAGTAAAAGATCAGTCAGGACCAGGGGCGGACTGACCATTTGGAAACTCGGGCACTGTCCGAGGGCCCGGGGTCAGTAGGGGGCCCCATGAGATGCCCCTGGTACCTTTTTCATAGGCTTTTTTGAGTTTGGGCAAGGACACAGGGGCCCCATGATCCCCTATTGCCCGGGGGACCCAGGAGTTGTCAGTCCGCCCCTGGTCAGGACTACGGGGCTGTGTGATCTCACTACTGGTGCAGTGGATGTTTACAAGCAGTAATATATCACACAGCGGATATTTATTAGTAGCCGGCAGATAGATCACACAGCCCTGCAGCAATGACTGATCTTTTACTAGTGGCTTGTTATGAGTGCAGCCTTTAACTGCTGTGCTTAGTTACAGGCTCATCTCTATAGTGGGCCTGCTGCTGGGGATGAGCACTGTCATTCAGCCATCACTAAGTATGCCTCTACTTGTGAGCAGCGTACGTGCAGCACTTGATCTCATTCTGATCTGTCCTGTGGCTGCCGAGCAGTGTGGTCAGACGACCTGTCTTCTGTTGTCCCAGTTTTACTTTTCCAGACAAAGAGAACTTTACAGGCAGTATCCACTTCATATAGTAAAATACTTACTTTTAATTACCTACCAGTGGTGCTCTTTATTCTGACATACACTGTATTGGCCAAAGTATTGGACCGGCCCCCAAATCATGTGATTCAGGTGTTCCAATCACCTTCATGGACACAGGTGTATACAATCCATCCCCTAGGCATGCAGACTGCTTCTACAAACATTGGTGAAAGAATGGGTCGCTCTCAGGAGCTCAGTGACTCCAAGCGTGGTCCCGTGATAGGTGGTCACCTGTGCAATAAGTCCATCCGTGACATTTCCTGGCTACTAAATATTCCACGCTCAACTGTTAGTGGGATTATAACAAAGTGGAAGCAACTGGGAACAACAGCAACTCAACATTAAAGTGATAGGCCATGTAAAATGAAAGAACGGGGGCAGCGTATGCTGAAACACACAGTGCCAACTGTCAATAGCTAAAGACCTCCAAACTTGGTGTGTCCTTCAGATGAGCCCAACCACAGTGCGTAGAGGGGTTCATGGAATGGGTTTCCATGGCCAAGCAGCTGCATCCAAGCCTTGCATCACCAAATGCAATGCAAAGCGTCGGATGCCGTGGTGTAAAGCACGCTGCCACTGGACTCTAGACTAGTGGAGACATGTTCTCTGGAGTGATGAATCATGCATGTCTGGAAATCTGATGGACGTGTCTGGGTTTAGCGGTTGCCAGGCGAATGGTACTTGCCTTTCTGCATTGTGCCATATGTAAAGTTTGGTGGAGGGGGGATTATGGTGTGAAGTCGTTTTTTCAGGGGTTGGGCTTTGCCCCCTAGTTCCAGTGAAGGGAACTCTTAAGGTGTCAGCATACCAAGAAATTTTGGACAACTTTGTGGGAAGAGTTTGGGGATGGCCCCTTCCTGTTCCAACATGACTGCCCACCAGTGCACAAAGCAAGGTCCATAAAGACTCTAGAGCAGTGGAGAATTGTTCTCTGGAGTGACCAGTCATGCTTCTCTGTCTGGCAATCCGATGGACGTGTCTGGATTTGGCGGTTGACAGGAGAATGGTACTTGCCTGACTTCACTGTGTGAAGTGTAAATTTTGGTGGAGGAGGGCTTATGGTGTGGGGTTGTTTTTCAGGGGTTGGACTTGGCTCCATAGTTCCAGTGAAGGGAACTCTTAAGGCATCAAAATATCAAGACATTTTGGACAATTTCCTGCTCCCAACTTTGTGGGAAGAGTTTGGGGATGGCCCCTTCCTGTTCCAACATGACTGCGCACCAGTGCACAAAGCAAGGTCCATGAAGACATGGAGGAGCCAGTTTGGGGTGGAGGAACTTGACTGTCCTGCACAGAGTCCTGACCTCAACCCCACAGAACACCTTTGGGATGAAAGAGAGCGGAGGCTGTGAGCCAGGCCTCCTCCCCTGACATCAGTGCCTGACCTGACAAATGTGCTTCTGGAAGAATGGTCCAACCTTCCCATAGACACCCTCCTAAACCTTGTGGACGGCCTTCCCAGAAGAGTTGAAGCTCAATATTGAACCCTACGGACTAAGACTGGGATGCCATTAAAGTTGATGTGTGTGTAAAGGCAGGCGGCCCAATACTTTTGGCTTTATAGTGTATGTATATGGGATGTGGTGTCTACTTGTGGACCATTTATAGTTATGTTACTTTACAAGACAGTCACTTACTTGCGTGTGACGAACCCATGGAACCATTCCGGAAACTGACCCATCCTGAGCAGCTTATTCCTCTGAGTCTTCTCAAACCACTGATAGGTCTGTTCCTTGAGCTTCACTCCTGGTTTTACAGTTATGTCTTTGGCTGGTGTATTCTTAGAGATTCCCTGTTTATCCGGTTTCGTTCCTGATTGTACTGTCATGTCTATGGTTGGTGTATTCTTAGAGATCCCTTCTTTATCCTAAGCGAGGAATAGAACATACCAGTCAGTCTCATATTCACATCAAGAAACATCTAACGTGGAGGATCCATTAGCAGGACAAAGCTTGGCTTATGTTTTCTTGTGCTGTTGAGATTTCTCCAAAGAAATATTTTGTCTCTGCCCCCCAACGAGAGCATAATGGAGATTTCATGCCATCATTGGCTTTGCAGTGGTTGCCATAGTCAAAGAAAATTGAAAATTTTGGTAGGGATGTCACTCTTGAGAGACAGCAGTAGGAATCTGATTTTTCACCCTACTTGCAACCAATCAGAACATTTAATTTTTGTGTGAAATTGCCCTCCAAACCTGGATGTTTTGTATGAATGTTTTGTGCTGTATACAGAATTCCTGTAGTGTCCACTGTTTACAACTATTGACTCTTTCCCAACCAACAGATGTCAGGGATAATCAGTGTAGAGTCATTCACCCTGAGGTCGTCACAGAGGACAAGGGGGCACTCTTTATGTCTGGAGGAAAAGAAATGTAATCTCCAAACACGGAAAGGTTTCTTCACAGTGAGAGCTGTGAAAATGTGGAATAGACTCCCTCAAGAGTTGGTTCTGGCCAACTCTATGGATTTCTTTAAAAAAGTCCTGGATTATTTCCTAGATGCACAGAATATAACTGGATACTAACATTTATAGGTAAAGTTGATCCAGGGAATATCCGATTGCCTCTCGGGGGATCAGGAAGGAATTTCTTTCCCTACAGGATAAAATTGGATCGTGCTTTCTTGGTTTTTTTTGCCTTCCTCTGGATCAACTGCGTGTATAGGATTATAACTTTTTTTTTTTAATGGTTGAACTAGATAGACCTTTGTCTTTTTTCAGCCAGACTAACTATGTAACTATAATCGCTCCAACATACTTCAAAAACAGTAATTGAATCCTGACTGGGGTTTTGGTTTCGAATGCCTCTAAGTGTACTATCTGCATTGAGTTTTGTGTGCTCCTTTTGTGTTTGCTCAGAGTGCTCTGGTTTCCACCATGACCATCCACCAAATGCACACTGGCAGGCTACCTGCCTCCAATTCACAGTTGGCATTAGTTAGCAAGCATGGCTGTGGTTGGTACATTAGATTGTAGGTTCCTTACGGGGCAGGGACTGGTGAAGGTTTCTCAGTAAACAGCTGCAAAATATTTTGTCCCTCTACAAATGAGGAGTATAGGTAACAGCAGATAATATAATTATAATATTATTATAGCTATATTATTGTAACATTTTTATAGCTTCTGTACCATCGGAGTCATTAGGGTACCTTGTCTTTAGGGGCCTCGAGATTTGGCTCTGTCGCATGCTTGAGTGTCGAGTCGCTGGTACTAAGACTTGCCAGTTCTTCCTTGTTCTGGGGAAGAGGTCTGAACGTGCTGAAGAGAACGGGAGGGAAATCTGTAAAAAAGCCAAAAACAAATTAATTTTGTTGCACGTTTTTGAAACTGTGAGGATAGGCTGAAGGTTTAGCGTTTAGAGCTGGGGGCATGTTTAGATTTAGAGTAAGGAGTTTGACCAAGGATTAGGTTTGGAGTTCTGGTTGGGTTAAGGATTGGAGTTGTAGGACAGGGGTTAAAGCTCATCTCAGGACTACATTTCGAAGGTTTCAAAAAGCTATTCTAGATGCAATGCTCAGCTTCAATTTGGAGTTGTTGCTATCAGGTTGAATAAAACGCAATGTCAACCTCAGAAGGCTGAAGATACACTGTAATTAGCACATACAAGAGGTCCCAACCCCTGAGGTGGTATCACTACAGCATCTTGCATTAACAGTGCATCGAAGCAGAGAGTGTTGCCTGCACCACTGAGGACCTTCAACAGAGAAGAGGTAAAGAAGAAAGAGGATCCAGTGCATCACGTGACAAATAGAAAAAAAAGTTAGTCTTCTACTTTTGCTGTAAGTATTGCTTTGCTTGGTGGGTCCTATACCTAAGATACTCAAAGTGGAGTCAACTTTAAAGTTCATCTTTGAGGTTGAGGGTCAGATTCAAGGTTAGCTTTTTGGGTCAGTTGGCCCAAATTAAGCTTTAGCGTCAAACTTAGAAATTACTTTATTTTAGGTTTTCAGATACAGTGGGGCAAAAAAGTATTTAGTCAGCCACCAATTGTGCAAGTTCTCCCACTTAAAAAGATGAGAGGCCTGTAATTGGTTTTATAGGTAGACCTCAACTATGAGAGACAAAATGAGAAAAAAATCCAGACAATCACATTGGCTGATTTGGAAAGAATTTATTTGCAAATTATGGTGGAAAATAAGTATTTGGTCACCTACAAACAAGCAAGATTTCTGGCTCTCACAGACCTGTACCTTCTTCTTTAAGAGGCTCCTCTGTCCTGCACTCATTACCTGTATCAATGGCACCTGTTTGAACTTGTTATCAGTATAAAAGACACCTGTCCACAACCTCAAACAGTCACACTCCAAACTCCACTATGGTGAAGACCAAAGAGCTGTCGAAGGACACCAGAAACAAAATTGTAGACCTGCAGCAGGCTGGGAAGACTGAATCTGCAATAGGCAAGCAGCTTGGTGTGAACAAATCAACTGTGGGAGCAATAATTAGAAAATGGAAGACATACAAGACCACTGATAATCTCCCTCGATCTGGGGCTCCACGCAAGATCTCACCCCGTGGGGTCAAAATGATCACAAGAACGGTGAGCAAAAATCCCAGGACCACACGGGGGGGGACATAGTGAATGACCTGCAGAGAGCTGGGACCAAGGTAACAAAGGCTACCATCAGTAACACACTACGCCGCCAGGGACTCAGATCCTGCAGTGCCAGACGTGTCCCCCTGCTTAAGCGAGTACATGTCCGGGGCCCGTCTGAAGTCTGCTAGAGAGCATTTGGATGATCCAGAAGACGATTGGGAGAATGTCATACGGTCAGATGAAACCAAAATAGAACTGTTTGGTAGAAACACAACTCGTCGTGTTTGGAGGAGAGAGAATGCTGAGTTGCATCCAAAGAACACCATACCTACTGTGAAGCATGGGGGTGGCAACATCATGCTTTGGGGCTGTTTCTCCGCAAAGGGACCAGGACGACTGATCCATGTACAGGACAGAATGAATGGGGCCATGTATCGTGAGATTTTGAGTGCAAACCTCCTTCCATCAGCAAGGGCATTAAAGATGAAACTTAGCTGGGTATTCCAACATGACAATGATCCCAAACATACCGCCCGGGCAACGAAAGGAGTGACTTCGTAAAAAGCATTTCAAGGTCCTGGAGTGGCCTAGCCAGTCTCCAGATCTCAACCCCATAGAAAACCTTTGGAGGGAGTTGAAAGTCTGTGTTGCCCAGCGACAGCCCCAAAACATCACTGCTCTAGAGGAGATCTGCATGGAGGATGGGCCAACATACCAGCAACAGTGTGTGCCAACCTTGTGAAGACTTACAGGAAACGTCTGACCTCTGTCATTGCCAACAAAGGATATATAACAAAGTATTGACATGAACTTTTCATATTCACCAAATACTTATTTTCCACCATAATTTGCAAATAAATTCTTTCCAAATCAGCCAATGTGATTGTCTGGATTTGTTTTCTCATTTTGTCTCTCATAGTTGAGGTCTACCTATGATGCCAATTACAGGCCTCTCTCATCTTTTTAAGTGGGAGAACTTGTACAATTGGTGGCTGACTAAATACTTTTTTGCCCCACTGTATAACCTGTTCCGAAAAATGTGGCCAACGTTGTAAAAGCAGGCAGTCGGTTTTATCTGCTCCTCATTTTCCCACCTAAACAAACAAGGGCATGCAGCTGCTCAGAGCTCTACAGACATGCTGCATTGTGGCAAAATAGTTGGCATGTTGCGTTCAGGGGGTTGTACCCTTTAAGTGAATGGGGCTGCGCCGAACCCCAGCATATTAGTTGTTATTTTCAGGGTTAAAAGAGACGGTGAGGAAGTGACAGAGATTTTGCAGGACCAAGCAAACATAGTCAGCATTTCCACACACAAAAAATAAAAAAATAAATCCTAGACTTTACTAAACATTTCATTTTTTGTCTGTAATAGGGAAGTGGACCCTGTTTTCAGTTCCACAAAGCTTCGTACTTGCAGGGCTTCTGCCACAATCTCTGCACGCCTTTGAATACCAGTGAGAGACTTTAACTCCTTTGCGATGGCGCCTCCCGGCCCTTTAAGAGTTTCAGAAGCGGGTGGGGTTTTAGGGTCATGTGACCGCCATGATTCGCCGTCACGGCGGTCACATGATCGGAAAAGGTCCCGTTCGCAAGGGGGGATCGGGACCTTTCTGTGAGTCACGGGCGTATGTGCTGGGCCCGCGCTGTCAGCACATATGAATTTTCTAATGTCACGCAAATATGCGGCTGCTCAGCGTCAAGGCCCAGACGCTGAGAGGCCGCATATTTGCGTGCGCTCGGTGTCTAGGGGTGAAGGATAACCTTGAATCCCCGTTAAGGCACCTTTGGGGATCAGGGGGGAGGGGGACTCAAATTTGACATGTACCCTCTCCCACTTCCGCTGCAATCGACTAGGCGTTGTCCTCCCCCCTCTCACACATGACAGGTCCCAGAAGACTACGGGACCATTCACAAAGCACAGCTCTTCTCGCGCATGTGCAGTGGGCAGCTGGCTGGGAAGACACAACCTGTCACAGCCGGGTGTCCACACCAGGGGCGGACTGACAACTCATGGGGCCCCCGGGCAATAGGGGATCATGGGGTCCCTGTGTCCTTGCCCAAACTTAAAAAATCCTATGAAAAAGGTACCAGGGGCATCTCATGGGGCCCCCTACTGACCCCGGGCCCTCGGGCAGTGCCCGAGTTTCCAAATGGTCAGTCCGCCCCTGGTCCACACTGAAGATGCCGGCTCCAGGGAGACCAGACGGTCGGTGAACCCGGTCGGTGTGAGGACAGTTTTTGTAGCTGCTGACTTTTATTTTTTTAAATCCCGATTGGAACTGGATCCTGTATGTATAATGCAATTGACTTATAATAATGATGATCCTGGAGCTGTTGGGGTCCCATTGTCTATTGTTGTGTGGTCTATTGTTGCTCCAGAGCTTAGTAAATGATTTCCCAACAGCCAACATCCATAGACCCTCCAGCAGCCAGCAACCTCCCCCTCAATAGTAGATTCCTAACATAAACATAAGATTCCCCCCCCCCACCCAGCAGCAAAAGATCCCCACCAGCAACATTAGACCCACACACAAAAACAATGGGCCACTCACAACAAAATATCATCCAAAGTGACAAAAGATCCGCCCCAGCAACATTGGACCCCCAGCAGCGACAACAGATTTCCCAACAGCCAGCATCCATAGACCCTCCAGGAGTCAGCAACCTCCCCCTCAATAGTAGATTCCTAACCAGGGGCAGACTGACCATTTGAAAATTCGGGCACTGCCCGAGGGCCCGGGGTCAGTAGGGGGCCCCATGAGATGCCCCTGGTACCTTTTTCATAGACTTTTTTGAGTTTGGGCAAGGACACAGGGGCCCCATGATCCCCTATTGCCCAGGGGCCCCATGAGTTGTCAGTCCGCCCCTGTTCCTAACATAAACATAAGACCCCCCCAGCAGCAAAAGATCCACACCAGCAACAATAGAACCTCACATAAAAACATTCCCCATCGGCATCAATAGGCCCTCCAGCACACCCCACACCCCTTGCCATTACAGGCATTCAGTGCTGCAGGTGCCGAAACTGCATTTCCCTGTGTTCCCACTATATATCACAGTGGATAAATGGTTAGCACTTCCGCCTGGCAGTACTAGGGTTGTTGGTTTAAATCCCAACCACAGCACCCCCTGCCTGGAGTTTGCATGTTCTCCCTGTTCCTGCGTGGGTTTCCTCCCACACTCCGAAGACATGCTGGTAGGTTAATTGGCCCTACTATGTGTATGAATGAATGTGAGATAGGGACCTTAGATTGTACGCCCCTTGAGGGTTAGGGACCTTAGATTGTACGCTCCTTGAGGGTTAGGGACCTTAGATTGCACGCCCCTTGAGGGTTAGGGACCTTAGATTGTACGCTCCTTGAGGGTTAGGGACCTTAGATTGCACGCCCCTTGAGGGCTAGGGACCTTAGATTGTATGCCCCTTGAGGGTTAGGGACCTTAGATTGTACGCCCCTTGAGGGTTAGGGACCTTAGATTGTACGCCCCTTGAGGGTTAGGGACCTTAGATTGTACGCCCCTTGAGGGTTAGGGACCTTAGATTGTACGCCCCTTGAGGGTTAGGGACCTTAGATTGTACACCCCTTGAGGGTTAGGGACCTTAGATTGTACACCCCTTGAGGGTTAGGGACCCTAAATTTTACGCCCCTTGAGGGTTAGGGACCTTAGATTGTACACCCCTTGAGGGTTAGAGACCTTAGATTGTACGCCCCTTGAGGGTTAGGGACCTTAGATTGTATGCCCCTTGAGGGTTAGGGACTTTAGATTGTACACCCCTTGAGGGTTAAGAACCTTAAATTGCATGCCCCTTGAGGGTTAGGGACCTTAGATTGTACGCCACTTGAGGGTTAGGAACCTTATATTGTACACCCCTTGAGGGTTAGGGACTGATGTGAATGTACAATATATATGTACAGTGCTGTGTAACTTGATGGTGCTATATAAGTACCTGTAAGAAATATATATATATATTAGACAACAAACTCTGACAACCAGGGACAAACCTGGTTATTTAAGGTTGCCTCTGGAAACAGTTGGCAGTTCTATGCTGCCTTACCCTTCAAGAGATTATAGGTAACCTGGCAGACGGCAGCTGAGGGCTCTTGGCATTTCCTGTACTATGTCACAACCCAGTCAACCGAGGCAAGAGACCATCACAATGTGAAGTCACTAGGCTGAGCAATAAATGTCAAAAGTTCTCTTCACTAGAATGTAACAGGATGTTGTACAAAAGGTTTGTTTTAGGGGACCCTGTAGCACCTAACATACATTCTGCTCTGCCTACAAGACCAATTAAAGGGAAAGTACAACATTTTCGTGCCTGAAAGTTACTAAATTTCCAGGCACTACAGAAGTTTTGCTATGGGGTCCCATGATTCGTATTCATGGCCCTGGTGCTAAGAATTGAAAAGTGACAGCTACTTCAGATGATGCATCAGACGGCACAAAAACAGGAAGTGGTGGTACAGTTCTTAATAAACAAAGACTAATTTGTCAAAGATGACTTGCAAAGAAAAAAAAGAAGATGTCATCAAAAACATATTTTAGTAGCTAAGATATATTAGAGGAAGTTAATATTAAGGAGCCTCCCAAAGTGAGCCATGCACGAATCTCCACAGGAAGGCAGAGGAGAACCCCATGCTCCCCCAGTATACCGAAGTATTGGAATTTTCTCTGGTTTGACCATTGGCTACGTGAACCATGCCCTGATCTCTGTAGAGAGGCAGAGGAGAGTTCCATGTTCCTCAAGTACACAGAAGTGCCAGGATTTCCTCAGGTCTGACCATTGGCCACATAAACCATGCACCGATCTCTGTAGAGAGGCAAAGTAGAGTCTCATGCTCTTCAGGTATACAGAAGTACTGGTATTTTTTCTGGTCTTACCATTGGCTACGTGAACCATGCCCTGATCTCTGTAGAGAGGCAGAGGAGAATTCCATGTTCCTCCAGTACATCCAGTGCCAGGATTTCCTCTAGTCTGACCATTGGCCACATAAACCATGCACCGATCTCCGCAGAGAGGCAAAGTAGCATCCCATGGTCTTCTGGTGTATGGAAGTACTGGTATTTTCTCAGATCTAACCACTGGCTACATGAGCCATGCCCTCATATCTGTAGAGGGGTAGAGGAGAGTTCCATATTTTCCAGTAAACAGAAGCACCAGGATTTCCTCCGGTATGACCATTGGCCACATAACCCATGCACCCATCTTTGTAGAGAGGCAAAGTAGAGTCCAATGCTCTTCCGGTATATGTAAGTACTGGTATTTTCTCTGGTCTAACCATTGGCTACGTGAACCATGCCCTGATCTCTGTAGAGAGGCAGAAGAGAATTCCATGTTCCTCCAGTACACAGAAGTACCAGGATTATCTCTGGTCTGACCATTGGCCACATAAACCATGCACCGATCTCTGTAGAGAGGCAAAGTAGAGTCTCATGCTCTTCAAGTATACAGAAGTACTGGTATTTTTTCTGGTCTTACCATTGGCTATGTGAACCATGCCCTGATCACTGTAGAGAGGCAGAGGAGAATTCCATGTTCCTCCAGTACATAGAAGTGCCAGGATTTCCTCTGGTCTGACCATTGACCACATAAACCATGCACCGATCTCTGTAGAGAGGCAAAGTAGAGTCCCATGCTCTTCAGGTATATAGAAGTACTGGTATTTTCTCAGGTCTAACCATTGACTACGTGAGCCATGCCCTGATATCTGTAGAGAGGTAGAGGAGAGTTCCATGTTTCTCCAGTAAACAGAAGCACCAGGATTTCCTCCGGTATGACCATTGGCCACATAAACCATGCACCGATCTTTGTAGAGAGGCAAAGTAGAGTCCCATGCTCTTCCGGTTTATGCAAGTACTGGTATTTTCTCTGGTCTAACCATTGGCTATGTGAGCCATGCCCTGATCTCTGTAGAGAGGCAGAAGAGAATTCCATGTTCCTCCAGTACACAGAAGTACCAGGATTTCCTCTGGTCTGACCATTGACCACATAAACCATGCACTGATCTCTGTAGAGAGGCAAAGTAGCATCCCATGGTCTTCTGGTGTATGGAAGTACTGGTATTTTCTCAGATCTAACCATTGACTACGTGAGCCATGCCCTGATCTTTGTAGAGAGGCAGAGGAGAGTCTCATGCTGTGCAGGTATATGGATGTACCAGGATTTCCTCTGGTATAACCATTGGCCAAATGAGCCATGAACTAGCTTCTGTAGAGAAGCAGAGGAGAGTGCCATGCACTGCTGGCATACGGAAGTACCAGAATCTCCTGTAGTCTCACCACTGGCAACATGAGTCATGCACTGATCTCTGTAGAGAGGCAAATGAGAGAGTCCCATGCTCCTCCAGTACAAAAAAGTACCAGAATTTCCTTTGATTTGACCACTGGCCAAATGAGCCATGCACCAATGTCTGTAGAGAGGCAGAGAAGAGAGTCCCATGCTCCTTCAGTACATGGAAGTACCAAGATTTCCTCTGGTCTCACCATTAGCCACATAAGCCATGCACTGATCTCTGTAACCCCAGTGGTCTGCACGTGTATGGCAGCACGAATGGCCCCACACGTGCTGAGCACTCTACCGCCAGCATTTTTGAACTGACGCTTGCTCAGTAATAAACTGCCAATTACAATTTCATCTGCCAGGGACAAATTTTAGGATGCAATGCTTTTAGCTCTCAGGTAGCTGGCACAGCACCAGACACTTTAAAAGCTGATGTTTCAATACCTTCCTGGTCTGAGCACACTCCCTGCATTATTACTGGGAACCAGGGGCGAACTGACCATTTGGAAACCCGGGCACTGGGGAAGGGCCTCAGCCTCCTCCATCAAAACGCGGTAGTCTTCTACATATGAGTAGGTAGCAGGGGCAGACTGACCATTTGGAAACTCGGGCACTGCCCGAGGGCCCGGGGTCAGTAGGGGGCCCCATGAGATGCCCCTGGTACCGTTTTCATAGGCTTTTGGAGATTGGGCAAGGACACAGGGGCCCCATGATCCCCTGTTGCCCGGGGTCTCCATGAGTTGTCATTCCGCCCTTGCTGGGAACCCTGGAAGTTCTGGAGATAATGAAGGTCCTAGGAAGATCCTGGCAGGGATCCTTCAAGTACTATAACATTTTTTTCTGTACTGGTTTTTTTTTTAAGCTCAAGTTCTACTTTAAGTTGTTGCAACACATTTTAGAATGATAAAAAAATGGTGTTTTTACGCAACACAACCTAGTCAGCTATTAACCAAATTGGTTCCAGTGGAACCTATGAGCTTCTTTGAAGACAGATATGCAAATGAATGATTCGCAGCACCAGAGCTCCAGAGAATATCTTCCACTTTACCACCAAATTAAATTAGAATGAACCCCCAGAGGATCTCCAGATTTGCAATTTGCTATCACATTTCTTTAGTATTTGGGAACCTTTATCATGTCAATACTTGACAAGCCTGCAATTGGATTGGTAACCACAAGAAAGCTTGCTGCAGGTGTCATTACGTTGGGGATACCCAGTGTTGGGGGCGATGTGACGTGGGTAACCCGTCTCTTCTTACAGACTGTCTACCCTGCCTCCCACACGTCCTGATACCACAGGAAACCATAATGCCATATCCCCGCTGTGCGTAACCCATATAAACTGTCACATTTATGTGTTGTAGTGTCTTTTTTTATTTTTATTTTGTGATTGCGCAGTTATTCCACTAGATTGCAAAGTCAAATGTTATGACCTGAATTTTTTCTTTTTTGTTCAAGGTCCCGTTGCACAAAGAATTCCCCCACCTGCTCACATCACCGGATGGTTCTTCTGATAAGCAAACCTGTCATTTGACCCTGAACAGGCAAATTAAGAGTCTCTTTAGGCTGCCTTCAGATCTAGAAGTTGTGGCAATGATAATTGAAACACGTTCTACCATGAAGCACAGAATGCCATGGTTAGATTTTCCGTTCAATGCCGTGCATTGGGAAGGCCATTTTGAATGAATGGACTGCTTTAGTGCAACCTATGTTGGACCACAAAATAGCCCACCGCAACAGAATGAATAGGCGCAAAGTGGGCCTGAAGGGGCTGTGTATACAGGCATGTGTTTGTAATCTTACGAGTCAAAAGGAACCAGCTTAGGAAGCTGTCAAATGCACCTGCGAAACAACTGAAGGATCTAAAAAGCTTCCTAAACTGATCTTAAATATGAGCTGAGGGCACCTGAAAGCAACTACATTTCTCTATCAACACAAACTCTACCACCTGCCATTTTGCAGCAGCATACGTTTACTCTGTTATCCTTTTACCATGCCACTCTACAGGCTGATGGTTAATGGAAGAATTCCCGTAGATTCAAGTAGCTATCATCCAATACTCTACAGACTGATTGTTAATGGAGGAACCCCCCACAGAGGTTCATGGTGCCAATATTTGACACTCTACAGATTGAGCTAATGGAGAAACCCCGCACAGACGTTCATGAGGCCAACATCTAACACTTTACAGACTAAAAATTAATGGAGAAACCCCACCAGAAGGTTATGGGACCAATATCTAACACTCTACAGATTGATGGTTAATGGAGAACCCCCCCCCCCCCCAGATGTTCATGGGACCAACATCTAACACATCTACAGACGGAAAGTCAATGGAAAAATCCCCGCAGACATTCAGTAAGCTGACACCTAACGTTCTGTAGACTGACGGTTGTTGGAGAAACCACTCACAAACATTCATGAGGCGGACATCTACTGCTCCGCACACTGATGGTAATGGAGATACCCCCACAGATGTTCATGTGGTCAATATTAAATACTCTATAGAATAAGGGGTAATAGAGAAACCCCCATAGACATTCATGGGACTAACATCTAATGCTCTTCAGACTGACGGTTAATGAAGAAACCCCCACAGGCATTCATGGGGCCAACATCTAACACTCTACAGACTGATGGTCAATGGAGAAACACCCACAGACATTCATGGAGCTGACATCTAACACTCTACAGACAGAAAGTTAATGAAGAAACCCCCACAGGCATTCATGGGGCCAACATCTAACACTCTACAGACTGATGGTCAATGGAAAAACACCCACAGACATTCATGTAACTAACATCTAATACTCTTCAGACTGACGGTTAATGAAGAAACTCCCACAGACATTCATGGAACTAACATCTAATACTCCACAGACTGACAGTTAATGAAGAAACCCCCACAGGCATTCATGGGGCCAACATCTAACACTCTACAGACTGATGGTCAATGGAGAAACCCCCACAGACATTCATGGGACTAACATCTAATACTCTACAGACCGATAGTTATTGAAGAAACCCCCACATGCATTCATGGAGCCATCATCTAACACTCTACAGACCGATGGTCAATGGGGAAACACCCACGGACATCCATGGAACTAACATCTAATACTCTACAGACTGATGGTTAATGAAGAAACCCTCACAGGCCTTCATGGGGCCAAGGTCTAACACTTTACAGACTGACGGTCAATGGAGAAACCTCCAAACACATTGATGAGGCTGACATCTACTGCTCTGCAGACCGACGGTTAATGAAGAAACCCCCACAGGCATTCATGGGGCCAACATCTAACACTCTACAGACTGATGGTCAATGGAGAAACCCCCACAGACATTCATGGAACTAACATCTAATACTCTACAGACTGATGGTTAATGAAGAAACCCTCACAGGCCTTCATGGGGCCAACATCTAACACTTTACAGACTGACGGTCAATGGAGAAACCTCCAAACACATTCGTGAGGCTGACATCTACTGCTCTGCAGACTGACGGTTAATGGAGAAACCCCCACAGGTGTTTATGGGGTCCATATAAAATATTCTATAGAATAGCAATTCATGGAGAATCCCCCACAAACATTCATGGGGCTGACATCTAACACTGTACAGATTGACGGTTAAAGGAAAAACCCCTGTAAACCTTCACTGGGCCAACATCTAACAATCTACAATCGGACAGTTAATGCAGAAACCCTCGTAGATGTTCTTGGGGCTAACAACTAGCACTCTGTTGAGTGACAGTCAATGGAGAAACCCCCACAGACATTCATGAGGCTGACATTTAATGCTCTGCAGACTGATGGTTAATGGAGAAACCACCACAGATGTTCATGGGGCCAACATCTAACACTTTACAGACTGATGGTTAGTAAATAAACCCCCACAGATGTACATGGGGCCAACATCTAACAAATCTACAAATGTTTATTGATTCTTTGAAATCAAAAGCAATAAAAACATTATCTTACTGTATGTGTTCTCTAAATAATTTAGCTAAATACTGTAAGTTATTGTTCCTCTTCACCCTCCAGAAGCTATTTTGTGACATCAGATCTCCTGAGTGGACTGTAAACACCAATGCTCTTCCCATGTGAACAAAGGCTGACGATTGCAAATCTCAACATAGCTAAAGAGAACTGATCCAGGAACTTCATTACCAGTTCTTCATGAGCCTGCGTGAAAAAGTTAAAGCAAGTACACAGCCCATTTTCAAATCGTTTTGTCCTAATGTGTCTGCTTCCATTCTAGCGACAAGTATGTGGAAACCCCTCCAAATTACTGGGTTCAGGTGCATCAAGCCAACTCCATAAAGGCATGTTTTGACACGTTTTATGTGTAGGAACTCAAGTGTCCTGGAACTATGGCCTACGTTTTCTCTTAGCACCCCCATGAAGTTCTACTTGTAGATCCTGCCAGTGATATCCATGCCAGTGATGTCCACCTAATGTAGTTTCCTACAGATTGCAATGATACTGCACTGCTCTTAAATTCAGAGTAGAGTTGCCACTCTCGTGCTGGCTGTACCTGCTTGCAGAACAGCAGGATGAGAAGATAATGAAAGGGACATGGCTATCAACATTTGGACTGTCATACAGAGGCCTTTCATTGAACTTTAAAACCCATGGTTTTGTGATAAGTCCACCAACCTCAATTAGGTGTGCTGGTCAAGGCTCCGCAAAATGTATCCCGCTTTAAAGGACCTACTGCCAACCATTCATGGTTTCTAATTTTTTTTGGGCAAGCCTACGTCAAGTCGTACTGTGGGATTGCTTACAAAGAATTTATTTGATTTCTATTGACTTCCATGATGTTGGAACTAGCTGTATTGTACTGTGTACAGAGGCTGGTTTTATACAGAACTCTTTATATGGGTGACCAGTGTACCTCTACTCCAGGCTGAGTGCAGATAAATAGACTCCAGGCAAATCATAACACTTAGTGAGCTGATACCTAGATGCTTTTATAGCACCTTAGAGCAGAGTTTCATGGAACCCTAGGGTTCCTCCAGAGGTTGCTAGAGGTTCCTTCAGCAATGAGCAGTTTCTTTCTCTTAGATAAGCTCCCTCTGACACCTTTGATCTTTTTAGCTATCTATAAGGGATAAATTCTTCCCAATGACCACAAGTGTGAGGAGCATTCTTCCCACTGACAACAAGTGTGAGGAGCATTCTTCACACTGACCACAAGTGTGAGGAGCATTCTTCACACTGACCACAAGTGTGAGGAGCATTCTTCCCACTGACCACAAGTGTGAGGAGCATTCTTCCCAATGACCACAAGTGTGAGGAGCATTCTTCTCACTGACCACAAGTGTGAGGAGCATTCTTCCCACTGACCACAAGTGTGAGGAGCATTCTTCACACTGACCACAAGTGTGAGGAGCATTATTCCCACTGACAACAAGTGTGAGGAGCATTCTTCACACTGACCACAAGTGTGAGGAGCATTCTTCCCAATGACCACAAGTGTGAGGAGCATTCTTCTCACTGACCACAAGTGTGAGGAGCATTCTTCCCACCAACAATAAGTGTGAGGAGCATTCTTCACACTCATCACAAGTGTGAGGAGCATTCTTCTCACTGACAAGTGTGAGGAGCATTCTTCTCACTGACCACAAGTGTGAGGAGCATTCTTCCCACTGACCACAAGTGTGAGGAGCATTGTTCCCACTTACAAGAAGTGTGAGGAGCATTCTTCCCACTGACCACAAGTGTGAGGAGCATTCTTCCCACTGACCACAAGTGTGAGGAGCATTCTTCCCACTGACCACAAGTGTGAGGAGCATTCTTCCCACTGACCACAAGTGTGAGGAGCATTCTTCCCACTGACCACAAGTGTGAGGAGCATTCTTCCCACTGACCACACGTGTGAGGAGCATTCTTCACACTGACCATCACACTAATGTATCTTGAGTTTTAGATATAATAATTTTTAGCAGGGGATCCCGGAGATGTTATTTCAAGGGTTCCTCTGTGTCGAAAAGGTTTAAAAAGGCTACCTTAGAGAATATGACACCAATTTCTGACCCTGCAGTTATGCCCATGGGGACGGACGTCAACTCTGCCTCCATGAATGGCCTCTATTAATGGCTGAACTTTGGACCAAATGTGTTTTAAAGCTTGATAAAGGGGACCAGGGAGTCTCCAAAATGTTGGTCCAAATTTGTTTGACATGATCCAGTTACCTTTCAGGATTTCCGGAGCAGTAAATGGCACACAGTGCTGCCATCCCATATGGAAGAAAAATATATTTAAAATATATTTTAAAAATATTCTTCCCAAATATATTGACATATATTTGAAATACAATTTTGGCCATATTAAATATATTAAAAAAAAATATATATATATATATACATAGCGGCAGTGCGGTACCCTGCCACGGTGAAAATCAAGGTTATGACCCAGGATTCTCAACTATACAGGTTGAGGGGCTCTAGGCGGTTCTCTTAACGCAGAGGAAACTGGTTTGTCAGTTTCCTCATTGGTTCTTAAAGCCTGTTTTGGGACCTGAGGCCTGGAGATTTCAAAGTGATTTGGAAGGGATGAAATCTCCAATCCCTGGTCCGTGTTTTCAGAACCCCCAGCGCACTAATTGCACAGATGTGTGCAGGCCTTTTTATAGAGGCCAAACCATGGTTCTGGGCTCCACCCCGGCAGACAGGAGGTCATTGCCCAGGAGTCAGGAGGGCTTCAACTAGGAGAGGTGGGAGCCAGAGCAGCAAGGGGCTGTATACCTGAGAGAGCCAGGAGGCTGAATTTTGTTTAATTTGTTTTGATGGTGGCTGCCCCTGCATTGGAAACTTATGTTATGGAACTTTCCTTTTAATAAAATTGGGCTAAAAGCGAGTGGCTGTGTGCTGCTGGAAAAACCCTACCATTTGATGCTAGTTCTCACTATATATATATATATATATATATATATATATATATATATATATATATATACTGTGTGCTGAAATGCGTTTTTATTACAAAATATATGAAAAAAAGTTTCTAAAATACATTTCAAATATACTGCATGTCTTTAAAAATGCAAATCTACATTTTTGGAATGCATTTACAAATATATGTAAAAATATATGTTAAAATGACTTTTTTATATTTTAAAAAAAAAATCTGAAGAATATATTTAAAGAAAAATATATTTTTAAAATATTTTTCATATATTTTGTAATATATAAAAAAAGCATTTCAACATGCAATGTGTGTGTGTGTGTATATATGTATGTATATATATATATATATATATATATATTAGATTGTACACCCCTTGAGGGTTAGGGACTGATATGAATGTACAATATATATGTAAAGTGCTGCGTAAATTGATGGCGCTATATAAGTACCTGATATAAATAATATAGAAATATATCTTGAATTATATTGAATATTATTATTATTATTATACAGTATTTATAAAGCGCCAATAGTTCGCTCAGCGCTGTACATTACAAAGGGGGACAGAACATGTGACAGAACAATACCAATGCAATGCCAAACATGAGGGGATGGAGGGTCCTGCTCTTTCAAGCTTACAATCTAGGAGGGAGGGAAAATGGACAAAATTGTAGTATTTCAGATACATGTCAATATATTCGGGAAGAATATTTAAAAAAAAAAAAAAAAAATATATATATATATATATATATATATACTGTATGTTGAAATGCGTTTTTTTATTACAAAATATATGAAAAAAAATCTTTAAAATACGTTTCAAATATACTGTATGTCTTTAAAAATACAAATCTACATTTTTGGAATGCATTTACAAATATATGTAAAAATATATGTTAAAATGACTTTATTATATGTTAAAAAAAAATCTGAAGAATATATTTTAAAAATATATATTTTTTTAAAAAATTTCATATATTTCATAATATATAAAAAAACGCATTTCAACATGCAGTGTGTGTGTGTATATATATATGTGTGTGTGTATATATATATGTGTATGTGTATATATATATGTGTGTGTATGTGTGTATATATATGTGTGTGTATATATATATATGTGTGTAGATATAAATATCCTAGATTGCAAGCTCCCAGGATCAGGTCCTCCTATCCCTCTTGTATTGAACTGTATTGTTGCTGTATTGTCTCCTGTTATATTGTAAAGCGCTGAGCAAACTGTTGGCGCCATATAAATCCTGTATAATAATAATATATATATATATTGAATACAGCCTAAATTGTAGTATTTCCAATATATGTCAATATATTTGGGAAGAATATTTTTCAAATATATTTCAAATATATTTTTCTTCCATGTGGGGTCTCTCCTTTCCATGGGCTTTCTTTTGTCCATTGGTAGTGTATAATCAGGCGCAGGTCATGCTACTAAGAGAACAAAGTTTGAAGCTCCTAAGGAAAAAAAAAATGCAAAGTCTGGAATTGGTGTCACTATTTCCACCGTAAAGCAGCAAGACGTCAATCCACCAATATACGGTATACGCGTTATCTGAGACACCTTCATCATTTTATCTAACGATAATCATCACAGTGTTCAGTTCACGTCCTAAATGTCATGTAGATGTGGAAATTCCTTTACATGTGGTAAATTCTACAAGACTTCGTTTCTCAGGTACTAATAATATTTTCCCATGAAATATTTATTCTCCGAATAAACCTCCATTTTATACTCTCTTCTCAAAATGACAAGCTAAGAGCTAGAGATAATATAAAGCACAAATAACGCGGGCTTGAATCCCTTTTATTTATATATATATATATTCATGTAAAGAAAAATTTGACACCATGAGTAACAGAATAACACATGCCATACGTAATCCTGTCTGGAAACCACTGCTTAAATTATTTCATTGGTGATCAGTGGGAAGAATGTCCCTTACATTGGTGATCAGTGGGAAGAATGTCCCTTACATTGGGGGTCAGTGGGAAGAATGTTCCTTACATTGGTGGCCAGTGGGAAGAATGCCCCTTACATTGGTGATCAGTGGGAAGAATGTCCCTTACATTGGGGGTCAGTGGGAAGAATGTCCCTTACATTGGTGGCCAGTGGGAAGAATGTCCCTTACATTGGCGGTCAGTGGGGAGAATGCCCCTTACATTGGTGGCCAGTGGGAAGAATGTCCCTTACATTGGCGGTCAGTGGGGAGAATGCCCCTTACATTGGTGGCCAGTGGGAAGAATGTCCCTTACATTGGCGGTCAGTGGGAAGAATGTCCCTTACATTGGTGGTCAGTAGGAAGAATGCCCCTTACATTGGTGGCCAGTGGGAAGAACGTCCCTTACATTGGTGATCGGTGGGAAGAATGCCCCTTACATTGGTGGTCAGTGGGAAGAATGTCCCTTACATTGGTGGTCAGTAGGAAGAATGCCCCTTACATTGGAGGTCAGTGAGAAGAATGCCCCTTACATTGGTGGCCAGTGGGAAGAATGTCCCTTACATTGGTGGTCAGTGGGAAGAATGCCCCTTACATTGGGGTCAGTGGGAAGAATAATCCTTACATTGGTGATCAGTGGGAAGAATGTCCCTTACATTGGTGGTCAGGGAGAAGAACGTCCCTTACATTGGTGGTCAGTGGGAAGAATGTCCCTTACATTGGTGGTCAGTGGGAAGAATGTCCCTTACATTGGTGGTCAGTGGGAAGACTGTCCCTTACATTGGTGATCAGTGGGAAGAATGTCCCTTACATTGGTGGTCAGGGAGAAGAACGTCCCTTACATTGGTGGTCAGTGGGAAGAACGTCCCTTACATTGGTGGTCAGTGGGAAGAATGTCCCTTACATTGGTGGTCAGTGGGAAGAACGTCCCTTACATTGGAGGTCAGTGGGAAGAATGTCCCTTACATTGGTGGTCAGTGGGAAGAATGTTCCTTACATTGGTGGTCAGTGGGAAGAATGTTCCTGACATTGGTGACCAGTGGGAAGAATGTCCCTTACATTGGTGGTCAGTGGGAAGAATGTTCCTTACATTGGAGGTCAGTGGGAAGAATGTCCCTTACATTGGAGGTCAGTGGGAAGAATGTTCCTGACATTGGAGGTCAATGAGAAGAATGCCCCTTACATTGGAGGTCAGTGGGAAGAATGTCCCATACATTGGTGATCAGTGGGAAGAATGCTCCTTACATTGGAGGTCAATGAGAAGAATGTCCCTTACATTGGAGGTCAGTGGGAAGAATGTCCCATACATTGGTGATCAGTGGGAAGAATGTCCCTTACATTGGGGGTCAGTGGGAAGAATGTTCCTTACATTGGTGGTCAGTGGGAAGAATGTCCCTTACATTGGTGATCAGTGGGAAGAATGTCCCTTACATTGGGGGTCAGTGGGAAGAATGTTCCTTACATTGGTGGTCAGTGGGAAGAATGTCCCTTACATTGGTGGTCAGTTTACATGCTGGTAGGTTACTTGGCTCCTGTCTCAATTATCCCTCAATACGTGCAGCACTGTGAATACTGTCGGCGCGATATAAATATCTGTATTAATAAGTGTAAAAGAAGTAACAATAACAGTAATATATATATATATATAAATAAATAAATAAATAATAGGAATGAAGTCAATTGAACAAAATTATATTTTTCTCTATTATCTGACGCTTTTTTTTTTGTAAATGCGCAATGACCAGGGAGCAGTGCAGCGTAATAAAATACATAAGGCGCTTACCGCGTTCGTAGTCCTGGCACCCATATGCCATGGCCCTGTCGCTGGTGCACGCTGTTGGCGCTCCGTGTCTCATTTGGCGATCGCCTGCAATGCGACGATGTGTGCGAAGGGCGCTTTTAGCCGCACAGACAGGAAATCAGCCAGCAGATCACGACAAAGGCAGGCAGCTGAGCTGAGAACAAAAAAAAAAGTGAAGTGACGTCTCGGAAAGTTTTCTCAGAGCTGCTGTTGTGATAACTTCTCACATTTGGGTGGCTGCTGTCAATTGGGCAATTTCCCCCGAGATACGATCGCGCTGCAGGGGCCGCAAGGATCGCTTAGAGATTTTTTTTTTTTTTTTTAGTGATAGAATTGCTGTTAGCTGCACAGACGACCTTTTCCTGCAGTTTTTAGCGATCAGAGTTGGCTTTCCACATGGTCAGGATTGTAAGATTGGCACAGTTCATGCAGTATCTATTTCTACCAGAAGGTGGCAGCAGCTGACCACCATGAGGATTGTGACAGTAGATGTACAGTTTAGGTGAATGGCAGTTTGCTAAAGAGCTGTGTATTGTAAACAACTGCCATTTTTTTTTTTTTTATTAAATACTGCTGTTATCTTTTTTTTTGGCATCCTAGTGCTGCTGATCGTCTCCAGACTTCCAACCTCTTCCTGTTTACATGCATTTGCTCCAATGTTGGCTGAACATGATTGGTCTAGAGCCATTGTGGCGCCCTTTAAAGGTATGCAACATCTTGGACCCCCCAATCACCTCCCCCAACCCCCCCCCAATCACCCCCCCAACCCCCCCCAGTCTAAAATGTTCTAAAAAAAACATAAAGGTTACTTAACAATGGGAAAGCTGAGCCTGAGGCAATGCACACAACCACCTTCATCAAGTTACTTCACATCAGAGCCTCCCCCTTTACAGCAGAAGTCCCACCATCACCATAGAGTCCCCCCAGCACAGAGTCAGAGTCCCCCTCCCCCCCCACCTGATTATCAGAATCTCCCCTGAGCATCAGAGCCTTCCAATCACCACAAAGTACCCCCATCACATCAGAATCTGCCTTATACATGGGAGCCCTTCCATCGCAACAAAGCAGCCCCATCACATGGAGTGCCCCAATCACATCAGAATCCACCCTTACCCCCCCAGCACCACAAAGAACCCCCCTTCACATCAGAGTGCCCCCATCACATCAGAATCCACCTTATACATCAGAGCCCCCCCCCCATCACAACAAAGTAGCCGTATTAAATGGAGTGCCCCCATCACATCAAAACCCCCCCTCATCACCACAAAGTACCCCCATCACATCAGAGTGCCCCCATCACATCAGAATCTGCCTTATACATCGGGGGCCCCCCATCAACACAAAGTAGCCCTATTACATGGAGTGCCACCATGACATCAAAACCACCCCTACCCCTATCACCACAAAGTACCCCCATCACATCAGAGTGCCCCCATCACATCAGAGTGCCCCCATCACATCAGAATCTGCTTTATACATCAGAGCCCCCCCATCACTACAAAGTAGCCCCATTACATGGAGTGCCCCCATGACATCAAAACCACCCCTCCCCCCATCACCACAAAGTACCCCCATCATATCACAATCCCCCCATACATCAGAGTCCCCCCATCACCACAAAGTGCCCCCATCACATCACAAACCCCCCATACATCAGAGTCCCACCATCACCACAAAGTACCCCCATCACATCACAATCCCCCCTATACAGCAGAGTCCCCCCTTCACTATAAAGTGCCCCCATCATGTCAGAATCCCCCCTATACATCAGAGTCCCCCCATCACCACAAAGTGCCCCCATAACTTCAGAGTGCCCCCATCACATCACAATCCCCCCTATACATCAGAGTCCCCCCCATCACCACAAAGTGCCCCCATCACATCACAATCCCCCCTATACATCAGAGTACCCCCATCACCACAAAGTGCCCCCATCACATCACAATCCCCCTTATACATCAGAGCCCCCCCCCCCATCACAACAAAGTAGCCGTATTAAATGGAGTGCCCCCATCACATCAGAACCCCCCCTCATCACCACAAAGTACCCCCATTACATCAGAGTGCCCCCATCACATCAGAATCCCCCGTATACATCAGAGCCTCCATCACCACAAAGTCCCCCCATCACATCAGCATCCCCCCTATACATCAGAATCCCCTGTATACATCAGAATTCCCCCCATCACATCAGAGTGCCCCCATTACATCAGAATCCCCCATATACATCAGAATCCCCCCATCACATCACGATCCCCCCATGACATCAGAGTTCCCCCATCACATCAGATTGGGGCTCAAACAGTTACACCTCAAAAACCTGTAACAAGGGGTCAAATTTGGCAGCACAGTGGCTAAGTGGTTAGCACTTCTGTCCTAGGCAACACAAAATTTGTCTCCCCCGTCCTATGGAGACTCTGACACAGACCAACACCCCCCTTCCCCACGAAGAGAGCCTGACATTGACCAGCAGCACCCCAGCCCCCCCACCCCACCTGAGAGAGCCTTCCACTACCACCGCCCCCCATACACTGGCAACCCTCCCCCCCCCCCCCCCCCGAGAGAGAAGACACTCACCTTCACGGCTCAGGACATCCCCGGGAACGAGTCGGGCTCTGCATACCCCATAAAGCAGCCCACAGCCTCTCTCAGATCCCACCTGGTCCCCGTGCTGCGTGTGTCCCTTCTTCCATCCCTTCTTTTGGGGGGATGGCGCTGCCCCCTTGAAAAATGCTGCTGCCCCCGTGAAAGCTGCTGCTTCCCCCCTGAAAAATGCCGCCCTAGGCAAATGCCTTGTGATAAATACACTCCTGGTTGTTGGTTCGAATCCCAACCACGGCACCACCTGCCTGGAGTTTACATGTTCTCCCTGTGCCTGCGTGGGTTTTCTCAGTCAGGGTACTCCAGTTTTCCCCCTTTACATAAGCATCCCCCCTATACATCAGAGTACCCAACACTCCAAAGATATGGTAGGTTAATTGGCCTTAATATGTGTATGTATGAATGTGACTTAGGGACCTTAGATTGTACGCCCCTTGAGGGTTAGGGACCTTAGATTGTACGCCCCTTGAGGGTTAGGGACCTTAGATTGTACGCCCCTTGAGGGTTAGGGACCTTAGATTGTACGCCCTTTGAGGGTTAGGGACCTTAGATTGTACGCCCCTTGAAGGTTAGGGACCTTAGATTGTACGCCCTTTGAGGGTTAGGGACCTTAGATTGTACGCCCCTTGAGGGTTAAGGACCTTAGATTGTACGCCCCTTGAGGGTTAGGGACCTTAGACTGTACACCCCTTGAGGGTTAGGGACCTTAGATTGTACGCCCCTTGAAGGTTACGAACCTTAGATTGTACACCCCTTGAAGGTTAGGGACCTTAGATTGTACACCCCTTGAGGGTTAGGGACCTTAGATTGTACGCCCCTTGAGGGTTAGGGACCTTAGATTGTACGCCCCTTGAAGGTTACGAACCTTAGATTGTACACCCCTTGAAGGTTAGGGACCTTAGATTGTACGCCCCTTGAGGGTTAGGGACCTTAGACTGTACACCCCTTGAGGGTTAGGGACCTTAGATTGTACGCCCCTTGAGGGTTAGGGACCTTAGATTGTACGCCCCTTGAGGGTTCGGGACCTTAGATTGTACGCCCCTCGACGGTTAGGGACCTTAGATTGTACGCCCCTTGAAGGTTACGAACCTTAGATTGTACACCCCTTGAAGGTTAGGGACCTTAGATTGTACGCCCCTTGAGGGTTAGGGACCTTAGATTGTACGCCCCTTGAGGGTTAGGGACCTTAGATTGTACGCCCCTTGAGGGTTAGGGACATTAGATGGTACGCCCCTTGAGGGTTGGGGACCTTAGATTGTACGCCCCTTGAGGGTTAGGGACCTTAGATTGTACGCCCCTTGAGGGTTAGGGACCTTAGACTGTACGCCCCTTGAAGGTTAGGGACCTTAGATTGTACACCCCTTGAGGGTTAGGGACCTTAGATTGTACGCCCCTTGAGGGTTAGGGACCTTAGATGGTACGCCCCTTGAGGGTTAGGGACCTTAGATTGTACACCCCTTGAAGGTTAGGGACCTTAGATTGTACACCCCTTGAGGGTTAGGGACCTTAGATTGTACGCCCCTTGAAGGTTAGGGACCTTAGATTGTACGCCCCTTGTGGGTTAGGGACCTTAGATTGTACGCCCCTTGAGGGTTAGGGACCTTAGATGGTACGCCCCTTGAGGGTTAGGGACCTTAGATTGTACACCCCTTGAGGGTTAGGGACCTTAGATTGTACACCCCTTGAGGGTTAGGGACCTTAGATTGTACACCCCTTGAGGGTTAGGGACCTTAGATTGTACGCCCCTTGAGGGTTAGGGACTGATGTGAATGTACAATATATATGTAAAGTGCTGTGTAAATTGATGGTGCTATATAAGTACCTGAAATAGATAAATAAATACCTCCCATAAATTTGCAAAACTTACAGAATGTTTTTTGTATCAGATCCACAAGAGGGCGCCCAGAAACAAACACCCGCGTTGACTTCGCTACAATTAGCCTCCATAGAAGACAGTCATTTGTATTGTAAAACTTTATTACATATTATTATACAGGATTTATGTCGCACCGACAGTTTGCTCAGTGCTGTACAAAATGAAGGCAGACAGTACAGTGACCATACAATTGAGTACAGGAGGAATCAGAGGGCCCGGCTATGACCAGCTGGATCCTTAATAATGGCAGTTATCTGCTTCTATAGGAGGACTTGGGCTGAGGAAGGGACCACCTCGGGCACATGGTACAGAAATCAAACCCTTTGTACATTCACTCAGATTTATGGCTTTAGATGAATTGGTGCAATTAATAATGTCCTCCAATTACAGCCAGCACAGGATAAATGACTCCCCCCGTCGTCCAATCACAGCAGGATCTGGTTTTCATTTCAATTCCCAATACAGTCCAATCAGTCTGTAGATGCAGTAAAACCAGCTTGTTATACTCACTGTGGAACCTAAGGGGTTAATCCTCTGCATTGTGTAAAAAGGCTGTTTGATCCTGTCTTCTCTGATCCACCCCTTCTCCCAGTGCCCCCCTCTTATCTCCTCTGATCCTCCCCTTCTCCCAGTGCCCCCCTCTTATCTCTTCTTGTCCTCCCCTTCTTCCGGTGTCCCCCTCTTATCTCCTCTGATCCTCCCCTTCTTCCGGTGCCCCCCTCTTATCTCCTCTGATCCTCCCCTTCTTCCGGTGCCCCCCTCTTATCTCCTCTGATCCTCCCTTCTTCCGGTGCCCCCCTCTTATCTCCTCTGATCCTCCCCTTCTTCTGGTGCCCCCCTCTTATCTCCTCTTATCCTCCCCTACTTCCGGTGCCCCCCTCTTATCTCCTCTGATCCTCCCCTTCTTCTGGTGCCCCCCTCTTATCTCCTCTTATCCTCCCCTACTTCCGGTGCCCCCCTCTTATCTCCTCTGATCCTCCCCTTCTTCTGGTGCCCCCCTCTTATCTCCTCTTATCCTCCCCTACTTCCGGTGCCCCCCTCTTTTCTCCTCTGATCCTCCCTTCTTCCGGTGCCCCCCTCTTATCTCCTCTGATCCTCCCCTTCTTCCAGTGTCCCCCTCTTATCTCCTCTTATCCTCCCCTTCTTCCGGTGCCCCCCTCTTATTTCCTCTGATCCTCCCCTTCTTCCGATGCCCCCCTCTTATCTCCTCTGATCCTCCCCTTCTTCCGGTGCCCCCCTCTTATCTCCTCTGATCCTCCCCTTCTTCCGGTGCGCCCCTCTTATCTCCTCTGATCCTCCCCTTCTTCCGGTGCCCCCCTCTTATCTCCTCTGATCCTCCCCTTCTTACGGTGCCCCCCTCTTATCTCCTCTGATCCTCCCCTTCTTACGGTGCCCCCCTCTTATCTCCTCTGATCCTCCCCTTCTTCCGGTGCCCCCCTCTTATCTCCTCTGATCCTCCCCTTCTTCCAGTGTCCCCCTCTTATCTCCTGATAAGACACATCCTGTGGAGTCAATCTGTACATGCTCAGTTGGGTGTGTATTGCTAGAGAGGTTTTTTTTTTCTTGGGAGGGTGTATGTGATCAGCACAGAGCCAATCAGCACTGTGCAGACAGAGGTCAGGGGTTCTGCATCCTCCTACAGCAGAATGAAAACTCCTCCTATAAACTTTAACATGTGCTCAGCTGTACACTGATAGAAGTCACAAGATTGCTCTATACTGCTGATGAGAAAAGGTATTTATCAGTTTATAGTTATGAAAATAATTGCATTTCCATGTTCTGTGTACTGTGGAAGACCGGATATAGTGAATGCGGGGTCCGGGGAGACCAGATATAGTGAATGCAGGGTCCGGGAGACCAGATATAGTGAATGCAGGGTCCAGGGAGAGCGGATATAGTGAATGCGGGGTCCGGGGAGACCGGATATAGTGAATGCAGGGTCCGGGAGACCAGATATAGTGAATGCAGGGTCCAGGGAGAGCGGATATAGTGAATGCGGGGTCCGGGGAGACCAGATATAGTGAATGCAGGGTCCGGGAGACCAGATATAGTGAATGCAGGGTCCAAGGAGAGCGGATATAGTGAATGCGGGGTCCGGGGAGACCGGATATAGTGAATGCGGGGTCCGGGAGACCAGATATAGTGAATGCAGGGTCCAGGGAGAGCGGATATAGTGAATGCGGGGTCCGGGGAGACCAGATATAGTGAATGCAGGGTCCGGGGAGACCAGATATAGTGAATGCGGGGTCCGGGGAGAGCGGATATAGTGAATGCGGGGTCCGGGGAGACCGGATATAGTGAATGCAAGGTCCGGGGAGACCGGATATAGTGAATGCAGGGTCCGGGGGGAGCGGATATAGTGAATGCAGGGTCCGGGGAGAGCGGATATAGTGAATGCAGGGTCCGGGGAGAGCGGTTATAGTGACTGCAGGGTCCGCGGAGAGCGGATATAGTGAATGCAGGGTCCGGGGAGACAGGATTTAGTGAATGCAGGGTCCGGAGAGACCGGATATAGTGAATGCAGGGTCCGGAGAGACCGGATATAGTGAATGCAGGGTCCAGGGAGACCGGATATAGTGAATGCAGGGTCCAGGGAGACCGGATATAGTGAATGCAGGGTCCGGGGAGAGCGGATATAGTGAATGCAGGGTCCGGGGAGACCGGATATAGTGAATGCAGGGTCCGGAGAGTCCGGATATAGTGAATGCAGGGTCCAGGGAGACCGGATATAGTGAATGCAGGGTCCAGGGAGAGTGGATATAGTGAATGCAGGGTCTGGGGAGACCGGATATAGTGAATGCAGGGTCCGGGGAGACCGGATATAATGAATGCGGGGTCCGGGGAGACCAGATATAGTGAATGCCGGGTCTGGGAAGAGCAGATATAGTGAATGCAGGGTCCAGGGAGACCGGATATAGTGAATGCAGGGTCCGGGGAGACCAGATATAGTGAATGCGGGGTCTGGGGAGAGCTGATATAGTGAATGCAGGGTCCGGGGAGACTGGATATAGTGAATGCAGGGTCCTGGGAGACCGGATATAGTGAATGCAGGGTCCAAGGAGGCCAGATATAGTGAATGTAGGGTCCGGGGAGACCAGATATAGTGAATGTAGGGTCCGGGGAGACCAGATATAGTGAATGTAGGGTCTGGGGAGACCAGATATAGTGAATGTAGGGTCCGGGGATACCTCACAAATGTGCTTCTGGAAGAATGGTCAAACCTTCCCATATCTTTCCAGCACCTCAAAATGGGATGAATGCTATGAAAAGCCCACGGAGTCCAATGAGTTCATTGGACTTTTCTTCCAAACCTTCCCACAGACACCCTCCTAAACCTTGTGGACGGCCTTCCCAGAAGAGTTGAAGCTGTTATAGCTGCAAAGGGCGGGGTCAACTCAATATTGAACCCTACGGACTAAGACTGGGAGGCCATGAAAGTTCATGTGCGTGGAAAGGCAGGGGGCCTAATACTTTTGTCAATATGGTGTATGTGTGTATATATATAAATAAAGGATTAACCCCTTAGGTTGCACAGTGAGTGTCCTTGTGGCCAACGATCCTCTCATTCAGTGTGGAAGACTGAGGACATTCAGGGAGTACAGAGTGTCATGGATCCTAAAGGGGCATCAATTGAGGACCACGTAGTGATTCAGGGAGTAGCGCTGATGTCAGCATCATTGCTGACCACCCTCCACCGGGAGAGGATCCAAAGAAGAGGACTAGGACCCAGCATGTCATATGACCTCTCCCACCAAGACACTGGGAAAAGGTAAGAATGAAATAAATAAGGTATAAAATGCAACCAGCGGGGGGGGGGGGGACTTTGGGTGAGAAGGGGCGGAGCTACAGATAGCAAGGACATATATTTTATACGGCATTAGTTGACCCATATATACTTTTATGTGTTTTTGTTGCTTTGCATGTTCTAAGGATCTAATGATATCTCCATCTGGGTCATACTCAGATTTATAGTTCTTCTACCGGCCTGACAACAGCTGGCTGCAGAGTTCTGAGCTACAAAGATTAGAGCGTATCTAAACCCCAGAAAACAGACTGCTGTTCCTCAGACGTGGCGGCCGCAATACTTTTCTTTTTTCACGCTTCTGTTTTCTTTCTTTTTACCTATCGATTCTGCCGTTAACACACCTCCTGTCCCAGGGTGACAACCGTACTGAGCAGCGTGGAAAATAGCTGAACGGCTGAAACACACTAGGACAGGGAGTGTGTTAGGACTACAGAACACCTCCCTCTCTTCCCCATACCAGCGGGAGCCGGAACAATGGTAACCGATACCAGTCCAGAGGCAGAGAGTGCAGTAGGTTAGGAGCTCGCAGGATTTCTGGCAGGATCAACGCATATTTTTTTGTTCCACTTGTTGGATGGATGTAATAAAACGCACTCACTGGGATACAGTGCCTTGAAAAAGTATTCCTACCCCTTGAAATGTTCAACCAAAAAACGTCACTAATGGGATTGGATGTGATAGACCGACACAAAGCGGCAAAGTGGAAGGAAAATGAGAAATGGTTTGCAACAATTTTTGCAAATAAATATCTGAAAAGTGTGGAGTGCATTTGTATTCAGCCCACTTTACTCTGATACCCCTAACTAAAATCTAGTGGAACCAATTGCCTTCAGAAGTCACCTAATTAGTATTTAGAGTCCCCCTGTGTGTCATGTGATCTCAGTATAAATACAGCTGTTCTGTGAAGCCCTCAGAAGTTGGAGGACATTAGTGAACAAACAGCATCATGAAGGCCAAGGAACACACCTGCTTTAAACTTCTCCACAGCTTTATCCCTGACCTGTCTGGTCAGGGATAAAGCTGTGGAGAAGTTTAAAGCAGGGTTAGGTTATAAACAAATATCCCGAGCTTTGAACATCTCAAGTCAACAGGAGGCATTTTTGCTTTGAAGTCATAGTGGGGCATTTTTGCTTTGAAGTCATAGGGGGGCATTTTTGCATTGAAGTCAACGGGATGCGTTTTTGCATTGAAGTCAATGAGATGCATTTTTGCATTGAAGTCAATCTGAGGTGTTTTGGCTATTTTAGTCAATGGGAGGTGTTTTTGCATTGAAGTCAATAGGAGGCATTTTTGCATTGAAGTCAATAGGAGGCATTTTTGCATTGAAGTCATAGGTAAGCATTGTTTTCATTGAAGTCAATGGAATGCGATTTTGTATTCAAGTCAATGGGATGCGATTTTGTTTTGAAGTCTATGGGAGGCGTTTTAGCAATTTTAGTCAATAGGAGGTGTTTTTGCATTGAAGTCAATAGGAGGCATTTTTGCATTGAAATCATAGGTAAGCATTTTTACATTGACGTCAATGGGACATGTTTTTGCACTGAAGTCAATGGGATGCGTTTTTGCACTGAAGTCAATGAGATGTTTTTTTTTCATTGAAATCAATGGGATGCGATTTTGTATTGAAGTCAATAGAAGGCGATTTTGCATTGAAGTCAACGGGAGGCAGTGTGTGAACCCAGGTGCCAGGATGCAATTTCTATTCATGCTGGTGACCTGGCATTTGTGTATTGAAGTCAATGAGAGGCATTTTAGCATTGAAGTAAATGGGAGGCATTTTTGCACTGAAGTCATAGGGAGGCATGTTTGCATTGAAGTCAACGGGACATGTTTTTGCATTTAAGTCAATGGGATGCGTTTTTGCCTTGAAGTCAGTGAGACACGTTTTTGCATTGAAGTCAATGGAATGCGATTTTGTATTGAAGTCAATAGAAGGCCATTTTGCATTGAAGTCAATGGGAGGCAGTGTGTGATCCCAGGCGCCATGATGCAATTTCTAGTTGCCATGGCGACCTGGCACCTCAAATTTGTCGAGCCCTGTGTTATGTCCCAATTTGTATTGGTGCTGAGTGTATATACTTATCCAAAATCAATAGAAACTTTGAACAAAAACGTAAGACCATCTCACAGGGAATGTGCCAATTAGGAGACATTTCCTCTCACTTCCTGTTGGATGGGAACCTGCTGTAAGGGGGCACTCTGATGGGAACCTGATATAAGGGGGCACTCTGATGGGAACCTGCTGTAAGGGGGCACTCTGATGGGAACCTGATATAAGGGGGCACTCTGATGGGAACACCTGATGTAAGGGGGCACACTGATGGGAACCTGATGTAAGGGGGCACTCTGATGGGAACACCTGATGTAAGGGGGCACTCTGATGGGAACACCTGATGTAAGGGGGCACTCTGATGGGAACACCTGATGTAAGGGGGCACTCTGATGGGAACACCTGATGTAAGGGGGCACTTTGACGAGAATCTGATGTAAGGGGGCAAATTGATGGGAACCTGATTTAAGGGGGCACTCTGATGGGAACCTGATGTAAGGGGGCACTCTGATGGGAACCTGATGTAAGTGGACACTCTGATGGGTACACCTGATGTAAGGGGGCATTCTGATGGGAATCTGATGTAATGAGGGGCTCTGATTGGGATCTAGATATAAGGTGGGATCAAATGGGGACTCTGATAGGGACTGTGATGTAAGGGGGCACTCTGATGGGAACCTGCTGTAAGGGGGCACTCTGATGGGAACCTGATGTAAGGGGGCACTCTGATGGGAACCTGATGTAAGGGGGCACTCTGATGGGAACACCTGAAGTAAGGGGGCACTCTGATGGGAACACCTGATGTAAGGGGGCACTCTGATGGGAACACCTGATGTAAGGGGGCACTCTGATGGGAACACCTGATGTAAGGGGGCACTCTGATGGGAACACCTGATGTAAGGGGGCACTCTGATTGGTACACCTGATGTAAGGGGGCACTTTGACGAGAAACTGATGTAAGGGGGCACATTGATGGGAACCTGATGTAAGGGGGCACGCTGATGGGAACCTGATGTAAGGGGGCACTCTGATGGGGGACACCTGATGTAAGGGGGCATTCTGATTGGGATCTGATGTAATGAGGAGCTCTGACTGGGATCTAGATGTAAGGTGGGCTCAAATGGGGACTCTGATGGGGACTGTGATGTAAGGGGGCACTCTGATGGAGACACCTGATTTAAGAGGGCACTCTGATAAGAACCTGACATAAAGGGGGCCTCTGATGAGGTCTCCTGATATAAAAGGGGACATGGCCATCTGATATAAGGGGGCACAGGTTCTTTTTAATCTCCCTAATCCAGACTAGTGTTTCTCACGTTGTGACACTGTTACAGACTGTCAGTGACTCACAATGTTGACATTCTGCCACCTGACTTTTTTCTACTGCACCCCCAGACCAGATCTGGAGGAACCCTGGTTGGGGTTGGCTCCTCCAAGCACACATGGGATGGAATGTCATTGAGGAGCCCCTTGTTCTGATCTCTGGTTCTCTGATTCCTCCAAGGTCTCAGGCTGACCCCTTGTTCTCTCACATTTTGGATTTCCTTTCTCACCTTCTGATGTTGCCTTCTCACCTGGTGAAACCTGACTTGGCTCCATTTGTAGTGTTTACCCAACACATAATTTCCAAGTTCAAACATCAGCAGATAGGGCCGGGACCATTGTTCTGGGCAGCATGTTCCCGGGCCGCACCCTCCTTTCTTTTGGCTTGTTTATTTCCATTATTTGTTTTTGCATATCAGCAAAGAGTCCCGCCCGGGCCCTGGCTGTCATCAAGGTGGATGTGAGATCTACATATGGAAGCCTTACAGATGACCATCATCAAGGTGGACGTGAAATCTACCTATGGAAGCCCTACAGATGGCTGTCATCAAGGTGGACGTGAGATCTACCTATGGAAGCCCTACAGATGGCCGTCACCGAGGTGGACATGAGATTTACCTATGGAAGCCCTACAGATGGCCGTCATCAAGGTGGATGTGTGATCTACCTATGGAAGCCATACAGATGGCCATCATCAAGGTGGACATGAGATTCACTTATGGAAGCCCTACAGGTGGCCGTCATCAACATGGACGTGTGATCTACCTATGGAAGCCCTACAGATGGCCGTCATCAAGGTGGACATGAGATCTACCTATGGAAGCCCTACAGATGACCATCATCAAGGTGGACGTGAGATCTACCTATGGAAGCCCTACAGATGGCCGTCACCAAGGTGGATGTTAGATTTACCTATGGAAGCCCTACAGATGGCCGTCACCAAGGTGGACATGAGATCTACCTATGGAAACCCTACAGATGGCCGTCACCAAGGTGGACATGAGATCTACCTATGGAAACCCTACAGATGGCCGTCACCAAGGTGGACATGAGATCTACCTATGGAAACCCTACAGATGGCCGTCATCAAGGTGGACGTGAGATCTACTTATGGAAACCCTACAGATGACCGTCACCAAGGTGGGCGTGAGATCTACCTATGGAAACCCTACAGATGGCCGTCACCAAGGTGAACGTGAGATCTACCTATGGAAACCCTACAGATGGCCGTCACCAAGGTGAACGTGAGATCTACCTATGGAAACCCTACAGATTGCCGTCGTCAAGGTGGACGTGAAATCTACCTATGGAAGCCCTACAGATTGCCATCGTCAAGGTGGACGTGAAATCTACCTATGGAAGCCCTACAGATGGCCGTCACCAAGGTGGACGTGAGATCTACCTAAGGAAGCCCTACAGATGGCCGTCGTCAAGGTGGACGTGAGATCTACCTAAGGAAGCCCTACAGATGGCCGTCATCAAGGTGGACGTGAGATCTACCTATGGAAGCCCTACAGATGACCGTCACCAAGGTGGACGAGAGATCTACCTATGGAAACCCTACAGATGGCCGTCACCAAGGTGGATGCGAGATCTACCTATGGAAACCCTACAGATGGCCGTCACCAAGGTGGACGCGAGATCTACCTATGGAAACCCTACAGATGGCCGTCGTCAAGGTGGACATGAGATCTACCTATGGAAGCCCTACAGATGGCCGTCGTCAAGGTGGACGTGAGATCTACCTAAGGAAGCCCTACAGATGGTCATAGATATTAGACATACAAGAACGATGGGACCACCCCTGAGGGAGTCGGTGTCCACCCTGAAAGAAGACCTCAACTTCCTCTTATGGGGTGACACCAACTTGCCACCAGCATGCCTATCGTCAGTGTCAGAAGCCGGGTGTCCTTATCCTCATACATGTTTCGGGGAAGGGACACCGAGTACTGAAGCCATGGGATGGACATGACAATATCGGTCTTCATATCTCTCTATGGAATGTTTGGAGTAAATGATGAAGGCTCCATGAAGAGTCAGTTTCCTAGCACAGCCTGATCACATGTCACATCCCTTTCCTCTTCATGGAGTGTGTAATTGCTATCTGTGCTGGCCCAGCTCCTCCACAACTCCCCTCACCACAGTCTGTGCTGGCTCTGCTCCTCCGTCCCTCCTCCCACCACTGTCTATGCTGCCTCAACTCCTCCACCCCTCCCCTCACCAATGTTTGTGTTGGCTTAACTCCTCTCTCCACTGTCTATGCTGGCCCAGCTCCTCCACCCCTTCCCTCACCACTGTCTGTGCTGGTTTAGCTCCTCTGCCCCTCCCCCACTATCTGTGTTAGCTCAGCTCCTCCACCCCTCCCCTCATCACTCTCTGTGCTGGCTCAGCTTTTCCACCCCTACTCTCACCCTTGCCTGTGCTGGCCCAGCTCCTCCACCCATCCCTTCAATACTGTCTGTGCTGGCCCAGCTCCTCCACCACTCCCCGCACCACTGTCTGTGCTGGCCCAGCTCCTCTGCCCTCACCACTGTCTATGCTGGCCCAGCTCCTCTGCCCTCACCACTGCCTGTGTTGGCCCAGCTCCTCTGCCCATCCCCTCACCACTTCTCTGTGCTGTCTTATCTCCTCCACTCCTACCCCCAATACTGTCTTTGCTGGCCTAGCTCCTCTGCCCCTCCCCTCACTACTGTCTTTGCTGGCTTAGCTCCTCCACCTCTCCCCCCTCCACTGTCTGCTGGCAAAGCTCTTCTGTCCCTTTCGTCACCACTGTCTGTGCTGGACCAGCTCCTCCACCCCTCCCCTCATCACTGTGTGTGCTGGCCTAGCTCCTCTGCCCTAACTACTGTCTGTGCTGGCCCAGCTCCTCTGCCCCCACCTTTATCTGTGCTGGTCTAGCTCCTCCACACCTCCCCTCATCACTGTTTGTGTTGTCCCAACTCCTCTGCCCCTCCCCTCACCACTGCGAAGGGGGAATACCATAAAGGGTCACTTGGGTGTCAGCCAAAATCGTTCGATGTGCCGTACACTTAGCGACCAGATCGTTGTCGTTTGTCCCACACACGGCATCTCGTTTTAGGAGGTTGTACAATCAGATCTGGTGTCACGTGTGTGCCGTGCGGCGGTGGCGGGTTTGGCTTCTGGATGTCGCCATTTTGTCCTAGCTGAAGACACGCCCATCTTCCCTCTCCAGCATTCTACATTGGGAGGTTCCCCGACCACACCGGGTGCGACTTGCCATGCGATTTGCATACCATGTGACTTCCATACCGCATGCAAAGCCACACCCTACCGTCTGCAGTTAAAGCGGTCCTATCGGTGCGATTTCTGATTTGGTCGCAGCTGCGCCGATTTCTAAAGTTCGACATGCAGGACTTTTGCTGCAATGTACATAGATATCTGCGTCAGACGTCCTGAAATCGCACCTCAAATCGCAATGACATCCCGAGTTTGAAATCGTGCGACTTACAGTGACTTCAAAGTCGGGATCGGTGTGACCGGGGTGTGAGGCTCCGCTGCAGTTTGCTTTTTGTCCGTTTTTGCATTTTTTTTACACGTTTTTTATGCGTTTTTACCGTGTTTTGTTCAGATTTTTTTTTTGTTTGTTGCTGGGTGGAATAAAAATGCAAAACGCGGCAAAACCGCACTACCGTGCGTTTCAGCAGCTTCTCCGTTGAACTCAATTGCAGCAAAAACGCAGCAAAAACACACTACCGTGCGTTTTAGCAACTTCTCCATTGAACTAAATTGCGGCAAAAACGCAGCAAAAACACACTACCGTGCGTTTCAGTGGCTTCTCCGTTGAACTCAATTGCAGCAAAAATGCGGCAAAAACGCAGCAAAATTACTCTACCGTGCGTTTCAGCAGCTTCTCCATTGAACTCAATTGCGGCAAAAACGCGGCAAAAATGCAGCAAAAACACACTACCGTGCGTTTCAGCAGCTTCTCCGTTGAACTCAATTGCAGCAAAAACGCAGCAAAAACACACTACCGTGCGTTTTAGCAACTTCTCCATTGAACTCAATTGCAGCAAAAACGCGGCAAAAACGCAGCAAAAGCACACTACCGTGCGTTTCAGCAGCTTCTCCATTGAACTCGATTGCAGCAAAAACGCAGCAAAAACACACTACCGTGCATTTTTGTTCATTTTGTGTTTTTTCCACGTTTTTGATGCGTTTTTGCATTTTGTTCAGTTGTTTGTTTTTTTTTTGTTAAATTTGTTAACTTGGATTTTTTTTTCTTTTGTTGCTGGACAGAATAAAAATGCAAAACGCAAAAAATGTCAAAAATGCACTACCATGCGTTTCAGCAACTTCTCCATTGAACTCAATTGCAGCAAAAACGCGGCAAAAATGCAGCAAAAGCACACTACCGTGCGTTTCAGCAGCTTCTCCATTGAACTCGATTGCAGCAAAAACGCAGCAAAAACACACTACCGTGCATTTTTGTTCATTTTGTGTTTTTTCCACGTTTTTGATGCGTTTTTGCATTTTGTTCAGTTGTTTTTTTTTTTTTTGTTAAATTTGTTAACTTGGATTTTTTTTTCTTTTGTTGCTGGACAGAATAAAAATGCAAAACGCAAAAAATGTCAAAAATGCACTCATGCAAAATGCAAATGAACTCAATTGCAACAAAAACGCAGCAAAAACGCGGCAAAAACACACTACCATGCGTTTTAGCAGCTTCTCCATTGAACTCTATTGCAGCAAAAACGCGTTTTGCTTTTTTAAAAAAGTTGCCGACCCTTTCCAAAAACGCAGCGGCTCAAAAACTCATAAATGTTTGCTTTTTGTTCATTTTGGGTTTTTTTCACATGCGTTTCGCATTTTGTTCAGTTTTTTTTTTTGTTAAATTGGATTTTTTTTTTGTTAAATTTGTTAAATTGGATTTTTTTTGTTGTTGCTGGGCAGAATTAAAATTCAAAAAATGTCAAAAACGCACTACCATGCGTTTCAGCAGCTTCTCTGCTGATCTCATTCGCAGCAAAAACGTAGCAAAAAACGCGACAAAAACACACTACCGTGCGTTTCAGCAACTTCTCCATTGAACTCAATTGCAACAAAAACGCAGCAAAAACGTGGCAAAAACACACTACCGTGCGTTTCAGCACCTTCTCCACTGAACTCAATTGCAGCAAAAACGCTGCTTTTTGTTTTTAAAAAAAGTCGCCGACCCTTTCCAAAAATGCAGCGGCTCAAAAACGCATAAATGTTTGCTTTTTGTTCATTTTGCTTTTTTTCCCCACATGCGTTTTTGATGCGTTTTGCATTTTGTTCAGATTATTTTTATTTTTGTTAAATTGGATTTTTTTTTTGTTAAATTTGTTAAATTGGATTTAATTTTGTTGTTGCTGGGCATAATAAAAATGCAAAAAATGTCAAAAACGCACTACCATGCGTTTCAGCAGCTTCTCCATTGAACTCTATTGCAGCAAAAACGCGCTTTGCTTTTTTAAAAAAGTTGCCGACCCTTTCCAAAAACGCAGCGGCTCAAAAACTCATAAATGTTTGCTTTTTGTTCATTTTGGAGTTTTTTCACATGCGTTTTGCATTTTGTTCAGTTTTTTTTTTTTGTTAAATTGGATTTTTTTTTGTTAAATTAGATTTTTTTTGTTGTTGCTGGGCAGAATTAAAATGCAAAAAATGTCAAAAACGCACTACCATGCGTTTCAGCAGCTTCTCTGCTGATCTCATTCGCAGCAAAAACGTAGCAAAAAACGCACTACTGTGCGTTTCGGCAGCTTCTCCATTGAACTCTATTGCAGCAAAAACGCTGATTTTTGCTTTTTAAAAAAAGTCGCCGACCTTTTCCGAAAACGCAGCTGTTCAAAAACGCATTTTATTCCGTTTTTTTTTTTTTTTTGTTAAATTGAATTTTTTTTAATCTTTTGTTGCTGGGCAGAATAAAAATGCAAAACGCAAAACGTGGCAAAAACGCGTTTCAGCAGCTTCTCCGCTGATCTCAACGGCGGCAAAAACGCAGCAAAAATGCACTACGGTGCGTCTTGGTCTATGTCTTCAGGATGTTGGGGACGAGGCGGTGAGACCTGTAGTGGGCTTGCCTATACAATTTGCAATTGTACTGTGTGGGTCTGGCTTCGGCTGTGGGGTTGGGAACAGGGGTGGACTGACCATTTGGAAACTCGGGCACTGCCTGAGGGCCAGGGCTCAGTAGGGGGCCCCATGAGATGCCCCTGGTACCTTTTTCATAGGCTTTTTTGAGTTTGGGCAAGGACACAGGGGCCCCATGATCCCCTTTTGAGGGCCCGGGGTCAGTAGGGGGCCCCATGAGACGCCCCTGGTACCTTTTTCATAGGCTTTTTTGAGTTTGGGCAAGGACACAGGGGCCCCATGATCCCCTAATGCCCGGGGGCCCCATGAGTTGTCAGTCCGCCCTGGTTGGGAGACGTTGTCGCGGATGGCCGAGGCCGGTGAAAGGACGATAGTTCCCCTTTAAGAGCTCCGTCCCCTTCCTGGTTGCTTCATAACATCAGCTTGAGGCTTCCCCGCGGCTCAACGCACGCCTGCCCGCCCGCCGTCTTCGCAGATCCTTCGCCGTCTTCGCGGATCGTTCGCCGTCTTCGCAGATCCTCCGCCGTGCCATGTCCCCCTGCGGCAGACTATGATCGATCCCATCGCAGCATCCGTCAGAAACTTCTCTCCTGGGGACTGCGGACTGCGGCGTGCCATGCCGGTCCCGGGCCCGTGCGGATCACGGTGATTGCGCAGGGTTGTCACCTGCCCGAGCCGCCTTCTCCCCCCTCTGTCTCTTTGGTCCTCCCATTGGCTTTGTGTGACAGCAGCAGATAATAGCAGACAGCAGCCTCCCCCCTCCCCCCTCCAGCGTCCTCATTGGGAGGCTGGAGAAACTTCAAGCACAAAGTGATCGCTGGGAGGTGAGCCGAGCATTTCACACCATGGAGCCCCACCGACCGATGTAGGGGCCACCGACCGGTAAGTCTCCTCTAAGATTCGGGATTTGTGTGATCGCCAGGCGATCGTTTGAGGTTAACCGTTCGCACGCAGCGTGGCGGGGTTCTAGATGATGAGAACGAAAGATCGGGACTGGGGGGGGGGAGATAAACCTACACACACAGCTGCCCATAGACTTTACAATCTGATTGTACAATCTGCTTTAGATGTAGTGAGACGAATCGCCTGAACGAGCCGGGGGGGGGGGGCAAATCCGAGAAACATAGAAAAGTGACAGCAGAAAAAGACCGAGTGATCCATCGGGTCTGCCTGGTTTATTTTTTGATTTTGTGTGTGTGTGTTTTTTTTTTGGGGGGGGGGTTGTTTTTGTGGTTTTTTTTGTGGTTTTGATTTTTTTTTTTTTTTGGGGGGGGGTGGGTTTATTGTGTGTTTGGTTTTTTTCAGTTTTTTTTGTGGGGTTGTTTTTTGTGTTCTTTGGTGTTTTTTGTTTTTTTTGTTTTTTTTCTTTCTAGTTTTGATTTGTTTTTTTTTTTTCGTTTTTTTTTTCTTTGGGGTTTTCTTTTAATGTTTTTTTTTTTTGGGGGGGGGTTTGTTTTTTGTGTTCTTTGGTGTGTTGGTTTTTTTTTTTTTGCTTTTTATTTGTTTTTCTTTTTTTTTTTATGTTTTTTTTTTTGTTTTTGTTTTGTGTGTGTTGTTTTTTTTTTTTTTTTTTCTTTTTTTTCGTCTGAGTGTAGGTCTATGCTTGTCCCAGGCATAGATCCAATCTTGCAATCTTGGATCTGCATTGGTAGCAGATCCGAGATAGGACAATCAGATTGTTCCAGCTACTGAGCGCGAAAGACCTGGAGCTAAACCTACACGTTCAGCTGTCCATAGACTTTACAATCTGCTTTAGATGTAGTGGGTGGACTCGCCTGAAAGACTCGGTCAAATCAGAGAAAAGTGACAGCAGAAAAAGACCAAGTGGTCCACCGAGTCTGCCCAATTTTTTTTTTGTGTGTTTCATTTTTTTGTAGGGGTTCTTCTTCATGGGGGGATTCTGTTTTTTTATTCTTGTGATTTTTTTTTTTTTTTTATGCGTTTTTTTTTTGGGGGGGGGGGGTTCATTTTATTTTAATGTTTTTTTTTTTTTTTGTCTGAGTGTAGGTGTATGCTTGTCCCAGGCATGTTTGCAGTAGAAAGCTGGTGGCAGATCCGAGATTGGACAATCGGATTGTTGATTAATGAGAGTGAAAGACCTGGAGCTAAACCTACACGTACAGCTGTCCATAGACTTTACAATCTGCTTTAGATGTAGTGGGAGGACTCACTTTTTTTTTTTTTGGAGGGGGGCGTGGGGGTTGTTTTTTTTTTGCTTTGCTTTTTTGGGGGTTTCTTTTTGTGTGTGTGTGTGTGTGTGTGTGTTTTTTTTTGTTTTGTTTTTTGTTTTTTTGTGTTGTGTTTTTTTGTTTGCTTTTTTGGGGGGTTTCTTTGTGTGTGTGTGTTTTTTTTTTTGTTTTTTTTTTTGTGTTGTTTTTTTGTTTGCTTTTTTTTGGGGGGGGGGTTTCTTTGTGTGTGTGTTTTTTTTGTTTTTGGAGGGGGGTGGGGGTGCGGGGGTTGTGTTTTTATTTTGTTTTTTTTTGCTAACTTTTGTCTGAGTCTAGATCTGCACTTGTCCCCAGGCATGTTTGCAGTAGAAAGCTGGTGGCAGATCCGAGATTGGACAATCAGATTGTCACAGCTAATGACAGCGAAAGACCTGGAGCTAAACCTACATGTACAGCTGTCCATAGACTTTACTATCTGCTTTAGATGTAGTGGGAGGACTCACTTTTTTTTTTTTGGAGGGGGGGCGCGGGGGTTGTGTTTTTTTATGTTTTTTTGGGGGGGTTTCTTTGTGCGTGTTGTTTTTTTTTTGTTTTTGCTTTTTTGTGTTGTTTTTTTGTTTTTGTTTGCTTTTTTGGGGGCTTCTTTGTGTGTTTTTGTTTTTTTTGTGTTGTGTTTTTTTTTTTGTTTTTGTTTTTTTTGTGGTGTTTTTTGTTTTTGCTTGCTTTTTTGGGGTTTTTTTTGTGTGTGTTTTTTTTTTCTTTTTCTTTTCTTTTGGGGGGGGGTTTCTTTGTGTGTTTTTTGTTTTTGGAGGAGGGGTGTTTTGTTTTTTTTTTGTTAACTTTTGTCTTGAGTGTAGATCTATGTCCCAGGCATGTTTGCAGTAGAAAGCCGGTGGCAGATCCAAGATTGGACAATCAGATTGTCGCAGCTAATGAGACCGAAAGACCTGGAGCTAAACCTACACGTACAGCTGTCCATAGACTTTCCAACCCGATTGTACAATCTCATTTAGATGTAGGAGGAGGACGCACCTAAACAACCCAGGATCGTATCAGGGAGGCTAATGCACTGGATCGGTTATGGTAGACCTAAGATTGGACAATCTGATTGTATAATGTATGTTCCGACTCCTTTCAACTCACTGTACAAGTTCCAATCGGATTGTACAATCTGTTGTTGCAATTGATGGTAGAGCTAAGACTGGATAATCATGCTGTTCTAGTGAACGAAAGATCTGGATTGGAGGCGAGGTAAACCTACACACACAGCTGACCATACACTTTACAATCTGATTGTACAGTCTCGTTTAGATGTAGGAGGAGGACGCACCTAAACAACCCAGGAACAAATCGGGGAGTATGTTGATGGCAGACCTAAGATTGGACAATCAGATTGTTCTAGCTAATGATAAGGACAGACCTGAAGTTGAACCGACATGTACAGCCGCCCACAGACTTTACAATCTCGTTTAGAGGATGCATCTAAATGACCCAGAATAATCTTTTAGGTTTTTTCAGGCCCTTTTATTGTTTAGCTGTAATGCTGATTGTACGGAGATTGTACGATCAGATTGTTGCGTGTATGGTGGTGGGGTGGGACTGGCGGTGGTGCACTCAGACTAGACAACCGATCCTTAGTAGCTCCGCCTTTCTTCTGCCATCCCTCGGAGTTGTCGCTGAATGATTGGAGTGTGTGTGTGTAATCCGCCCAACGATCTTCTCTTCTGTGCTCCTATTGGTCTGGTAAATAACGATTTCACAGTTTGGTGTGGGTGGGACTTGGAGCTTCGTGCAGAAATGTCGCTGAAAGTTGCACCAGAAATCGGCAGATTCCGCCCCAGTCGGAGATTAGAACGGTTCCGGTGCCCATCAGTGGGTGGGGCTTGTCATGCGATTTAAACCATCCAATCACATTGGTGGGAATGGGGGTTATATCTGCAGGAAATCCCGATGATCCTGCCACAGATCCAGAGCCATCCTGAGCTCTCTGCACTCCTCCTAAACAATATAGTTCCTTCAACTACAGAACCCCTCCCTCCTGTGCTATAGAACGAGAGAGGGAGGTGTTCTGTAGTCCTCACCCAATAGGGTGACAACACTTCTCCTCTATACAGTCCAATGAGTAAGGGTGGTCACCCTAGGACAGGAAGTAGGTGATGACTACAGTGAACCTCCCTCCTATGTTATAGAATGAGAGAGGGGGAGGTGTTCTGTGGTCCTTGCCCAGTAGGGTGAAAACACTTTTCTCCTCTGTACAGTTCAGTGACTCAATGTTGTCACCCTAGGACAGGAAGCAGGTGCGCACTACAGAACACCTCCTTCTTATGCTGTAGAATGAGAGAGGGGGATGTGTTCTGTAGTCCTCACCTAACAGGGTGACAACACTGCTCCACTGTACAGTCCAATGAGTGAGTGTTGTCACCATAGGACAGGAAGTAGGTGAGGACCACAGAACACCTCCCTCCTATGCTGTGGAATGAGAGAGGGGAGGTGTTCTGTAGTCCTAGCCCCCTTCCTGTCCTTGGGTGACAATACTTAATCTCTATAAAGTCCAGTGAGGAAGTGTAGTCACCCTAGGACAGGAAGTAGGTGAGGACTAGACTAGAGAACACCTCCCTCCTATGCTGTAAAATGAGAGAGGCGGAGGTGTTCTGTAGTCCTAGCCTCCTTTTTGTCCTAGGGTACTAACACTGCTTCTCTATTTATCCCAACAGAACTCCTGCTCCTGTCTCATTCTATAACATATGAGGGAGGTGTTCTGTAGTCATCACCTACTTTCTGTCCTAGGGTGACAACATTCATTGGACTGTATAGAGAAGCAGCATTGTCACCCTAGGGGAGAAAGTAGGTGAGGACTACAGAACACCTCCCTCTTATGTTGCAGAATGATAGAAGGGGGGTTGTTCTGTGGTCCTCATCTGCTTCCTTTCCTAGGGTGACAATGCTGCTTCTCTATACAGTCCAATGAGTAAGTGGTGTCAACCTTGGACAGAAAGTAGGTGAGGACTACAGAACCCCTCCCTCATATGATAGAGGGGGAGGTGTTCTGTGGTCCTCATCTACTTCCTGTCCTAGTGTGACCACGCCTACTCATTGGACTGTATAGAGAAGCAGCATAGTCACCCTAGGACAGGAAGTAGATGAAGACCACAGAACACCTCCCACATATTGCAGAATGAGAGAGGGGGAGGTGTTCTGTGGTCCTCGCCTACTTCCAGTGTTAGGGTGACAACTTCTGCTTCTCTATGCAGTCCAACGAGTGAGAGTTGTCACACTAGGACAGGAAGTAGGTGAGGACCACAAAACACCTCCTCACAGATTTCTTTTTCTAGGGTGACCACAGGAAGTACAGTGAGTACAATGAGTGAGCGTTGTCACCCTAGGACAGGAAGCGTGTTGCTGGCAGGATCACCAAAAAAAGAAAAGGAATGCAGTCACCATGGATGGGTGGGATCAGGGGCGGACTGACCATTCGAGCACTCGGGCACTGTAGAGGGCCTGAGGTCAGTAGGGGGCCCCATGAGATGCCCCTGGTACCTTTCATTGGCTTTTTTGAGTGTGGGCAAGGACACAGGGGCCCCATGATCCCCTATTGCCCGGGGGCCCCATGAGTTGTCAGTCCGCCCCTGGTTAGGATGTGAAATATTAAAGGTCAGCAATGGCAGCCTCCTGCGTCCCTCGTCCTGCGGCTGCGCTCATTGGATCGCGCTGATATCTGTCCTCATTGATTTGAATATCATTTGCATCGTAGGATCATAGGATGACACCCCCCCTCCCCCCCACACGTGTTCTCCCTAGTGGCCCCTGTACCAATATGGATGACTGTGGTCACCGGGACAGACACAGACCGCAATAAAAACCCTCCAACCAAAACTGCAAAAAAAAAAAATTTCACTTTTAGATACAAGTTAATTGAGAAAAAAATAAATAAAAATAAAAAAAATGAAAAATTTTTTCGCTTTTAGATACAAGTTAATTGAAAAAAAAAAAACATTTTTGCTTTTAGATATGTTAATTAAAAAAAAGAAAAAAAAAAAGTTTTTGCTTTTAGATACAAGTTAATTGAAAGTAAAAATAAAAAAAACAAAAAAGGTTTTTACTTTCAGATACAAGTTAATTGAAAAAAAAAAAAAAGTTTTTGCTTTTCGATACAAGTTGATTAAAAATAGAAAAAAAAAAAAAAATGTTTTCGCTTTCAGATGCAAGTTAATTGAAAAAAAAAGTTTTCGCTTTTAGATATGTTAATTGAAAAAAAAAGAGATTTTTGCTTTTAGATACAAGTTGATTGAAAATAAAAAAAAAGTTTTTGCTTTTCGATACAAGTTATTGAAAAAAAAAGTTTTTGCTTTTTAGATACAAGTTATTGAAAAAAAAAAAAAAAAGTTTTCGCTTTTAGATACAAGTTAATTGAATATAAAAAAATAAAAAAGGTTTTTACTTTCAGATACAAGTTAATTGAAAAAAAAGAGATTTTTGCTTTTAGACACAAGTTGATTAAAAATAAAATAAAAATAAAAAAAGGTTTTCACTTTCAGATACAAGTTAATTGAAAATTTAAAAAAAGAAGTAAAAAAACCCTAGAAGATTATTTATATTTTCGTTAACCCCTTCCTGTCCAATCCCTTTTTAACTGGGCAGAAAAAGGATCTGCCTGATCACGTGACCACTGTGATTGGCTGTCACATGATCAGGAGCCATTCCCAATCCCTTGTATAGAAAGGACCGCTCGGTTGGTCGCAGTGCGTCGCACGCTCTCGGCACAGGACCCTCGGCGGTCCGTGGACGCCTCCTGTGCGGCGTGCGAACGTCAAGCCCATGTTCTTTGACGCATGTCAGCGTCTTAACGTGCGATTTGCCGCAGTGCGATTTCTGAAGTAGTTCTTGCGTTACTTTAATCGCGCTGGAAATTGCAAAAAAATCGTTGAAAATGATAGTAGCAATAAAGTCTTCAGAAATTGCGTGATTTTAAATCGCAGCGGTGTGACCGGTGACTGAACCCCTTCCCTGGAGGGGACGGATGGCCTGGTCACATGATGATTGCGGTTGGCTGTCACATCGGTCACATGAACATTGCGGTTGGCTGTCACAGCGGTCACATGACCATTGCGGTTGGCTGTCACATCGGTCACAAGACCATTGCGGTTGGCTGTCACATCGTTCACATGACCATTGCGGTTGGCTGTCACATCAGTCACATGATGATTGTGGTTGGCTGTCACATCGGTCACATGACCATTGCGGTTGGCTGTCACATCGGTCACATGACCATTGCGGTTGGCTGTCACATCGGTCACATGATGATTGTGGTTGGCTGTCACATCGGTCACATGATGATTGCGGTTGGCTGTCACATCGGTCACATGACCATTGCGGTTGGCTGTCACATCAGTCACATGATGATTGTGGTTGGCTGTCACATCGGTCACATGACCATTGCGGTTGGCTGTCACATCGGTCACATGATGATTGCGGTTGGCTGTCACATCGGTCACATGATGATTGTGGTTGGCTGTCACATCGGTCACATGATGATTGCGGTTGGCTGTCACATCGGTCACATGATGATTGTGGTTGGCTGTCACATCGGTCACATGATGATTGCGGTTGGCTGTCACATCGGTCACATGATCATTGCGGTTGGCTGTCACATCGGTCACATGATCATTGCGGTTGGCTGTCACATCGGTCACATGATCATTGCGGTTGGCTGTCACATCGGTCACATGATGATTGCGGTTGGCTGTCACGTCAGTCACATGACCATTGCGGTTGGCTGTCACGTCGGTCACATGATGATTGCGGTTGGCTGTCACAGCGGTCACATGACCATTGCGGTTGGCTGTCACATCGGTCACATGACCATTGCGGTTGGCTGTCACGTTGGTTACATGATCATTGCGGTTGGCTGTGACAGCGGTCACATGACCATTGCGGTTGGCTGTCACGTCGGTCACATGATCATTGCGGTTGGCTGTGACAGCGGTCACATGACCATTGCGGTTGGCTGTCACGTCGGTCACATGATCATTGTGGTTGGCTGTCACATCGGTCACATGACCATTGCGGTTGGCTGTCACATCGGTCACATGATGATTGCGGTTGGCTGTCACATCGGTCACATGATGATTGCGGTTGGCTGTCACATCGGTCACATGATGATTGTGGTTGGCTGTCACATCGGTCACATGATCATTGCGGTTGGCTGTCACATCGGTCACATGATCATTGCGGTTGGCTGTCACATCGGTCACATGATCATTGCGGTTGGCTGTCACAGCGGTCACGTGATCATCCCGCTGATCAATTCTAGAGATAGGATGCTGCCTATGAGCATGCAGAAACCTCATCCATCCATTGACGCCTAGGGGCAGCGTGTAGGCATTGAAGCCCCGCCCCCATCGCCACCACACAAATGCGTTCACGTGTTTCATATTATGTATGCCCCTCCCACCGCCCTGGAATCTTCGCTCTCTTACCAGTTAACCGTGGGTGGATCCTGAGTCCACAGTAAGGCTGTCCCTAGGGGAGCGCGCTCTCGGTACAGAAACCGCGGCCTGCGTGCATCCGCAAAGAGGGTGGGCTTAGAGTATAGCCGGTGACGCAATCCCACCGCAGTAACGGTGTAGTGGCCAGCAGGTGGAATTGCAGCCAGGGGACTCAGGGATTCGACACACCCAGAAGTGTCGGACGCTGAAGACTCCGCCCTCGTTTTTTTTTTGTTGTTTTTTTTTTTCCTTTTAAAGAGCGCAGAGATTCCGGGATTGGTCGGTAGAACAAGAAAAGTATTTTTTTTTTTTTTTTTTTTTGATTTTTGATTTGTTGCCGGATCCTTTTATATTGTTGAATCTGTGACCGGGTCTCTTCATAATAAGCTATTTGTACACTCGTGGCCTTCGGTCAGCATTCCCCTGGGTGTGTAATAAATAGGCTCCGCCCCCCTCGCTGTCATCGGCTATTATGAAAACTTCTGGCCCTGGAATGAGTAACAGGATTTCTCAAGTCAAAACAAAGTGTGATAAGAGGACATCCTGACATAACTGGAAAAGCCGCACACCCCGCCCCTCCCCCAACAAAACACTTAAAGGGGAACTCCAGTCCAGGTTTTTAATGCTTTACGTCCAATGTGATCCCCTTGTAGTAAATGAATGATCGGTGTTTTACGCATCTTGTTTCTCCGTGTAATTTATAAATTCACGTGGGAGCCGCCATCTTTGTTCATCACAGGGGCGGCCTCAGTCCTGTACAGTGATCACCGATCCGCTATCTGCAGTGTATGAGGAAATCTTATGGAGGCCATACATGTGATCGATATCCCTGGTCTCCAAAGTGTGGCCCTTTGCTTGCTGTTACTGGCATTTTGGGGCACCTTGCCTCCCAATGACACCAATGAAGTGGCACCTTTCCTCGTAATGACACCAATGATGGGGCACTATTCCTCCCACTGATACCAATGATGGGACACTATTCCTCCCACTGACACCAATGATGGGACACTATTCCTCCCACTGACACCAATGATGGGGCACTATTCCTCCCACTGATACCAACAATGGGGCACTATTCCTCTCCCCCACTGATACCAACGATGGGGCACTATTCCTCTCCCCCACTGACACCAATGATGGGGCACTATTCCTCTCCCCCACTGACACCAATGATGGGGCACTATTCCTCCCACTGACACCAATGATGGGGCACTATTCCTCCCACTGACACCAATGATGGGGCACTATTCCTTTTACTGATACCAATGATGGGGCACTATTCCTCCCACTGATACCAATGATGGGGCACTATTCCTCCTACTGATACCAACAATGGGGCACTATTCCCCCCACTGATACCAACGATGGGGCACTATTCCTCTCCCCCACTGACACCAATGATGGGGCACTATTCCTCCCACTGACACCAATGATGGGGCACTATTCCTTCCACTGATACCAATGATGGGGCACTATTCCTCCCACTGACATCAATGATGGGGCACTATTCCTCCCACTGACACCAATGATGGGGCACTATTCCTCCCACTGACACCAATGATGGGGCACTATTCCTCCCACTGACATCAATGATGGGGCACTATTCCTCCCACTGACACCAATGATGGGGCACTATTCCTCCCACTGACACCAATGATGGGGCACTATTCCTCCCACTGACACCAATGATGGGGCACTATTCCTCCCACTGATACCAATGATGGGACACTATTCCCCCCACTGACACCAATGATGGGGCACTATTCCTTCCACTGACACCAATGATGGGGCACTATTCCTCCCACTGATACCAATGATGGGGCTCTATTCCACCCACTGACACCAATGATGGGGCACTATTCCTCCCACTGATACCAATGATGGGACACTATTCCCCCCACTGACACCAATGATGGGGCACTATTCCTTCCACTGACACCAATGATGGGGCACTATTCCTCCCACTGATACCAATGATGGGGCACTATTCCTCCCACTGATACCAATGATGGGGCACTATTCCTTCCACTGATACCAATGATGGGGCTCTATTCCACCCACTGACACCAATGATGGGGCTCTATTCCACCCACTGACACCAATGATAGGGCTCTATTCCTCCCACTGACACCAATGATGGGGCACTATTCCACCCACTGACACCAAATACGGGACACTACTCATCCCAGTGACACCAATGATGGGGCACTATTCCTCCCAGTGACACCAATGACGGGGTATTATTGCTCCCAGTGACACAAGCGATGAGGCACTCTTCCTCCCAATATCAAATATAGGACATTTTCTACTCCCACTGGCTACAGCCTGCTCCCCCCCCCCCCCCCCACCCTCTCTTTCTCTTTTAGTTTTTTATCATAAACGGATGGGCTGATTCCTTCTAAAATTCCTATCATAGACCTTTTATCCCGCTGCGTTCCCAGAATTTATAAAAAAAAAAAAATCAGCGGAATGCAGCTGGGGGGGGGGGGTAAAATCTTCAGGCCAAGAAATAGTAATTTTTCACAGTTTAGACACGTGGATTGCACAGCGATTGCATCACCGGGGGTTGGGGGGCCCGGCCTTCTCCTAGGGAAGGGACTGAATGCAGAGTTTTGTTTTTTTTTTCTTCTATAAATAGTTATAAAGGGACAAATGATCGAATGTTTTTGGATATTGCGCTGAAGTCTGCAAGTCGTCTTTGTCATTTGTCCGAAGGAAGAGATAAGCTCGGGTTTGTACTTATCCGGTGAAAATTGGATCCGTTACATTGTTATCAATAGGAAACAAAACTGCTATTTTCTTCCTGGTGGATAAGTTTAACCCCTTGCCCACCGGGGACTTTCACCCTCTTCCTGCCCAGGCCAATTCCCAGCTTTCACTTTGAATGACAATTGCGCGGTCATGCAATACTCGTGCCCAACAACACTACATGTCCAGCTGTATGGTGGGTTCTTTGCCACCATCTTCTATGCTGGTGTCTTCAAGGTGTCAAGGTGGAGTTCTTGCACCTTAGACTCCTGATGATGCACATGCAGCCAAGATTGCCCAGTGCATGAGCAGTGTGGTGGACATTGCCCTGAAGCCTTCTGGGATCGGTGTTCTGCTTCCCAGGAGGCTTTGGGAAGGTGGAGAGAAACCAGGAAGTCCTAAAACCTATGGTAAAGAGCCTGAAGATCCAATTTTAAGTTGATCTGCAGCTGACCACCTGTTGGACCTGCAGCTGACCACCTGTTGGACCTGCAGCTGACCACCTGTTGGACCTGCAGCTGACCACCTGTTGGACCTGCAGCTGACCACCTGTTGGACCTGCAGCTGACCACCTGTTGGACCTGCAGCTGACCACCTTTTTTCACCTGCAGATGACCACCTTTTTTCACCTGCAGATGACCACCTTTTTTCACCTGCAGATGACCACCTTTTTTCACCTGCAGATGACCACCTTTTTTCACCTGCAGATGACCACCTTTTTTCACCTGCAGATGACCACCTTTTTTCACCTGCAGTTGATCACCTTTTTTGACCTGCAGTTGACCACTTTTTCGAGCTGCAGTTGACCACTTTTTCGAGCTGCAGTTGACCACTTTTTCGAGCTGCAGTTGACCACTTTTTTGACTTGCAGCTGACCACCTTTTTTGACCTGCAACTGACCACTTTTCGAGTTGCAGTTGACCACCTTTTTTGACCTGCAGCTGACCACTTTTCGAGTTGCAGTTGACCACCTTTTTTGGCCTACAGTTGACCACTTTTCGACCTGCAGTTGACCACTTTTTTGACCTGCAGTTGACCACCTGTTTGACCTGCAGTTGACCACTTTTCGAGTTGCAGTTGACCACCTTCTGACATGCAGTTGACCACTTTTGTGACCTGCAGTTGACCACCTGTTTGACCTCCAATTGACCACCTTTCGAGCTGCAGTTGACCACCTTCTGACATTCAGTTGACCACTTTTTCAAGCTGCAATTGACCACCTGTTTGGCCTGCAGTTGACCACCTTCTGATATGCAGTTGACCTTCTTCAGCTGGGATTTGCATTCCCCTAGACTTGTAAACAAAAAAACAAAAATAACCCCATTGGCACAGATCTACAAGAGGTTAGGGGTTGACCAACCAGACATCCCCTATGATTAATAACATACCTGTGAACGAATGTCTTTATTGAAAAATGTCATAGTAGCTATGAATAAGATCTTTTATGGACTGAAACGCGTTAGTATGGGTCATGACTCCTTGTTTTCCATAAAGATTTATTTTTACTTTTCACCTCGTTGCGAACATTTTGTTCACAAATATCTACTGGGAAGCAGATGGAGACTGCTAGTCTGGCACGGTGAAGCACCATACCACGGCCTGGGAGAGATTAAATTGGGTTGCAACACCTCACATGTGAGGATTAAAATGGTTTGCTTCATGTATTACCTAGATCGGGTTTTTTTCAAACAGGGTTCCATGCAGGGGCGGACTGACAACTCATGGGGCCCCCGGGCAATAGGGGATCATGGGGCTCCTGTGTTCTCACCCAAACTCAAAAAAGCCTATGAAAAAGGTACCAGGGGCATCTCATGGGGCCCCCTACTGACCCTGGGTCCTCAATAGGGGATCATGGGGCCCCTGTGTCCTTGCCCAAACTCAAAAAAGCCTATGAAAAAGGTACCAGGGGCATCTCATGGGGCCCCCTACTGACCCCGGGTCCTCAATAGGGGATCATGGGGCCCCTGTGTCCTTGCCCAAACTCAAAAAAGCCTATGAAAAAGGTACCAGGGGCATCTCATAGGGCCCCCTACTGACCCCGGGCCCTCAATAGGGGATCATGGGACCCCTGTGTCCTTGCCCAAACTCAAAAAAGCCTATGAAAAAGGTACCAGGGGCATCTCATGGGGCCCCCTACTGACCCTGGGCCCTCGGGCAGTGCCCGAGTTTCCAAATGGTCAGTCCGCCCCTGGTTCCATGTAACCCAAGGGTTCCTCCAGAGGTTGCCTGAGGTTCCTTGAGTTGTGGCAAACTGAACTCCTATGTACACCCACCACAAATATTGAGCAGAATTGTCCACTGTCAATAGGTGGTAGGAGTCACTTCTACGGTGACCACCAATGAAAGTGGGTGCTACATGGACCATTAATGTACGAGGCCACTTTTCCACTAATCCCCATTTTAGGAAGCTCTTCTCCCTACTACCTAGTGTTGAAGAACATTTCTCCACTGACCATCACTCATTGCATTTCTTTCATGCCTAATATACAACCACTTGGGTGGTGGCATGTGATACATACACAACCACATAGGTTGAAGGATGGACTATTGTTTTTATTCAACCTTACCAACTATGTAATATTATTTCCCTTTATGATTTTTTCTGAAAATATGTTTTCAGGGGTATGGAGCAGGAGAGGACTGATAAATGATCCAGAGTGGGAGTCAGAAACTCAACGAAAGCCATCGTCTGTTTTCTTTAAAATGCTCAACAACTTACTGATCACATTAATGAACTTTGACCTGCAGATATAATCATTTTCAGCATGGGTTCAATGAGTCCTAAACATGATTTTAAGGGTTCCTTTGGGATTAAAAAAAAAAACGAGGTTGGGAAAGTCTGGCCTAAATGAAATCACATGGTCCTTCTTCAACTAAGGAGAGACATGGGATGGATGTAAGTACAGAACGATCTTGTAGCAGCTAGGGGAGGTGGCTGACCTCCTCCCTGGTATTTATGTGTATGACCCAAGGAAGAAGTCTGTGACCCTTAGATCTCAGAATATCTTTGTTTCATCCTCCCTGGATCTCTGGTGATGTAATGTGACCTGTGAACCTTCCTGAGGGTAGGAAAATCCACATCAAGACTTGCAGAAAAAGCATGTAGGATCTCAGGAATATCACCTCTCTCTTTAATGACTCTGACTTTAATAAACTGACTTCCAGAGAGGAGGGGTGGTTGGGGCAGGAAGACGTAAAGGGTGGAGTAGAGTGAGCCTGAGGGCATCGCATTTACATCCAAAAGAACTCCCCACCATCTCACATGTTGACAATTTTCCATAACATTGCAGGGAGTCATTTCACACTTCAAGGGTTCTTCTACAAAATGCTAGTTTTAGGCAGGCCATAGAAGGGACGTTTATCTGCTGAATTGTCGGCCGATAAACAAAAAATCGGTCGTTGCCATTGCCTATACTGCCACCAATGTCTAAGAAAAATGGCCGTTTTTTGTGGATTTTCCAGCATGATTGATAAAAAGAAACGAGAAGATCCACAAAAAACTTCCGACGGCATTGCCCCCCTAACGGCGTGAATATCAGCCGATTTTTTTTTTTTGTGCGGAAAATTCACCCGATAAACGACCCGTCTATGGCTTGCATTAGTTCTGAAGGTTAATACTGCAAATAAACGGAACTCAGGGGAAGACCAAAAAGCTGTCTTGTAATGGGGCTTCCCCCAAAGATTAAATGCTCATTTAGGTCTAGAGTACGAGAAAAAGCACATTTGCTTACCATATCCCCCCCCCCCCCCCGGATCCCACAGACTCCCTCCTGGGCTGTAAGGCAAGCCAAAGATGATGCGATTTTCTTTTCTGCAACCACGGGTTACAGAAAAGAAAATTGCTCAATTCCCCCATTAACACAGTCGGTATTCAAGGGGGAATCCTTCCTGCAGAGGTATTGTGCTCTGCCAGTGGGGAGCCTTCCCTGCCGGCAGAATACAATGATTTATTGCTAGCGGCTATAGCAGCCGGCAGTAGTCGTATGTAAAAATCCAACAGGCAGGTTGTACTGATGTCGATCAATGGATTGACTTGCATACAACCAGCCCGCCCATAGATGGATCAAATCTCGTTCAGTCCCTGCTAAATCTTAAAACATTTGAGAACAAGTCCACATGAAGGTGACCAACTACTACTAGATATATCGTGACCTGGAAATATAAGAACCTTCATAGGCCTAACTAAAAGTCCCTTTTACTACGCTAAACCTGTAGTCATGTGATGCATTGGATCCTGAGTCTTCTCCTTTTTTATACAGCAACGTGGGATGGTTCTCCATTGGGTATTGGCATTTTTGCTTGGGTGACTTGGATGCTTTTTTGGCTGGCCAGTGGTAAGGTCTTGTCTGGGTCCAAAAGACTGAACAGCGTGGTGACATCTTAACCTTAAAGACCCTTTTCCTAAGTTAAGCCTGAAGTCATGTGATGCCCTGGGTCCTGAGTCTTCTCCTTTTTTTTATAGCAATGCGGGATGGTTCTCATTGGGTATCGGCATTTTTGCTTGGGTGACTTGGACCCTGCGTATTGGCTGTCCAGTGGTAAGGTCTTCTCAGGGTCCAGAAAACAATGTGGAAATCAGTAGACATGGGTACAGACTGTAGGGTTGGATCAGTGGCCTTGACAACCAGAAGAAACCTCGGTATAGACTGTAGTTGGGATCAGCGGCTTCGACAACTAGAGGAAGCACCAGTAAGGGGAGCGGATGACAGAGTCAGGTGAGTGATAAATAACTTCACAAGGTTCTCTCTTTTTTTTTTCTAAAAAGTTAGTCAATGGGTAGGAGGTAGAGATGGGTGTACTTACACTGGCAATCTGTACCGTGCCCAAGCACATTTGCCCCCCAGAGTTCAATTCATTTGACTAGTCTGATTGCTGTGTACCGTGGCCATGGCCAGCTTCAAAAGGTGGGCTTGGGCGCACTTCGGTTGGACTTGACATGGAGTGCATCCATGTGAGGTGATGGTGTAAGTGTTCACAGGCCAGCGGAGAATTGGGGAAGGGGGGACAGTTGTACTTGTTCATGGTACAAGGCAGCCATGTGAAGTTTGGCGTTGCTACAACGGATGCCCTGGGTCCTGAGTCTTCTCTTTTTTTTTTTCTCTATAGCAATGTGGGATGGTTCTCAACTGGGTATCGGCATTTTTGCTTGGGTGACTTGGACCCTGCATATTGGCTGTCCAGTGGTAAGGTCTTCTCGGGCCACAGGCAGCGGAGAAGTGGGAACAGTTGTTCATGGTACAAGGCAGCCATGTGAAGTTTGGCGTTGCTACAATGGACCTCTCAATCTTTCTCCATTTTGTCTGTAAACCTTATTGTAATGGAGGGAAGGAATTCTCAGTCATGCCCATTGCATCTGTATTGATGTCTCTGCCATATAGGAAGCCTGATGTAAAAAGTCTATACAAAGAAGTTTCCCCTAACCACCAACTTTTGGCCATTTAAAGTTTCTATGAGTCCCATACATGAGCAGTGTAGGTAGGTACTATTGATCTGTTAGGAAAAGGTTCCGATCACTATGGCTTCACCCTGTGATAAGTTTTGGGCACATCTGTCTCTTTATCGTATTCCTCCTCCCGTTTTTCTTAGACTCTTTGGCCAAGGAGAACCTTGGTGTTATGGTGCACACTATGGGCATTCCTGAATGAACTCGGATGGTGCATTCAATTTCCCTTTGAGTTGTCGGGGCACCCTCAGCCTTATATTAACCAGAATAAAAAAAGTACTGATGTCAAATACAGAAGACACACGAACTGCTAAATGAATTTGTGCATTTCCTTCTGAATTTTATTTCTGTTCTGCTTTGCCTTATATAACTTGTTTATGTTGTTTGATCAAAGGCTTCCATTGATGGAGTGCCAGAGTCTGCTGATAACATCTGTTTTTATGATCTGCTCCACCCACCCCCAACAACATTCCACTTTAATTTTAAACAAAATGCCTCTTATTATGGTGGAAGCTTGAGGTGTGTCCTAACATGGGCACTGTAGCATGGTCGGGGGTGTGGGGGGATGGAGGAAAATACCAATGTTTGTACAGTATTTAGCTGGCCATGGGCAATAGAGGATGGTTAGACATGCAGGTAGGATGTGTTTATCCTCAACCATTTGTGCCTTCATCTGGTTACTTTATCGGCAACGGTCAAACTTGGTTTAACCAATAGAGGGATCTAAGAGAGAGCCACTAACCGCAGACAAATTTTTCTAAAAAATGCCAATTGGTACCTTTTTAGTAGTTATCACAGTTGTAGAGTTGCTGTCATTTCCAGCAAGGCTTGGTCAGTGTTCAGATGTCCGTAGACTAGTGGATATATTTCTGACACCAGATATCTGCTGTTCCTCAGCAAGTCCCTTCAGTGCCGGACTCTATCAAAATCCATGCCACATCCAATGGGAGTACTTTGCTATTATTGCCTTCAAGGCTTGGCCAGTGTTCAGATGGCCATAGATTGGTGGATATATTTCTGATACCAAAGGAAGGGAGATATCTGCAGTCCCTCAGCAAGTCCTTTGAGTGCCAGACTCTATTAAAATCCATGCCACATCCAACTGGGGTACTTCGCTATTATTGCCTTCAAGGCTTGGCCAGTGTTCAGATGGCTATAGACTGGTGAGTTTATCTCTGACCCCAAAAGAAGGGAGATATCTGCAGTCCCTCAGCAAGTCCATTGAATGCCAGGTGCTATCATGATTCATGCCACATCAGCGGTGGTACTTTGCTGTTATTGCCATCAAGGCTTGGTCAGTGTTCAGATGGCCACAGACTGGTGAATATATCTCTGACACCAAAGGTAGGAAGATATCTGCTGTCCCTTAGCAAGTCCCTTGATTGCCAAAATCTCTCATGATCGATGCCACATCAACAGTGGTAGGTTGTGCTTAATGCTATCAAGGCTTAAGCAGTGTTCAGATGGCCATAGATTGGTGGATATATCTCTGACATCAAAGGAAGGGAGATATCTGCAGTCCCTCAGCAAGACCATTGAGTGCCAGACTCTATTAAAATCCATGCCACATCCAACTGGGGTACTTCGCTATTATTGCCTTCAAGGCTTGGCCAGTGTTCAGATGGCCATAGACTGGTGGATATATCTCTGACCCCAAAGGGAGGGAGATATCTGCAGTCCCTTAGCAAGTCCCTTGATTGCCAAAATCTTTCATGATCGATGCCACATCAACAGTGGTGTTCATAATGCTATCAAGGCTTAAGCAGTGTTCAGATGGCCATAGACTGGTGGATATATCTGCTGTCCCTCATCAAGTCTCTTGAGTGCCAGACTCTCACAATCCATGCCACATCAGAGGTGGTACTTTGCTATTATTGCCCTCAAGGCTTGTCCAGTGTTCAGAATGCCACTGACTTCTGGCTATATCTCTGACAACAAAGGTAGGGAGATATCTGCTGTCCCTCAGTAAATCCCTTGAGTGCCAGACGCTATCACAAACCATGCCACATCAATGGTACTTTGATCTTTCACTCTGCTGTATAACGTAGATAAGCAACTGCATCTACTTGAGGGAAGATATCACAACAATGCAATCCTTTAACCACTCCAGGAACTCCTTAAAAACCTCTTAGAAACCAAAAAACGACCTTATTTGTCCAAATCTGGAGCACTGTACACGTTGGGCTGTCTGTGGCCATCTTTAGGCTTCCCAACTGTTCTTGATTTTCAGAACAAGCAGACTGACTGTAACTTTCTGGGTGAAGTGTCCTTTTTTTTAAGTTCAAACTCTTCTGTACTCTACATCTGCTCCACTTTATAGCATGGCCCCAGTGCAGGAAAAGAGCTGGATACCAGTAAATGAAGTTGTGTTGATGGACATAATACACCACAAGTTATGTATGGGCCAGGGGCGGACTGACCATTTGGAAACTCGCACTGCCTGAGGGCCCGGGGTCAGTAGGGGGCCCCATGAGATGCTCCTGGTAACGTTTTCATAGGCTTTTTTGAGTTTGGGCAAGGACACAGGGGCCCCATGATCCCCTATTGCCCGGGGGCCCCATGAGTTGTCAGTCCACCCCTGATATGGGCACATGTACAAAAAAAGTAGCTTCTTTTTCAAGGAGAGATTACTACGTGTATGTTGTGATTGCTGGTAACGGCATTTATGGATGTACTTTAAGCAGAAGGTTTGCTTTGTGTATTGCCTAGATCAGGCATTCTCAACCTGGATTCCGTAGAATCCTAAGGTTCCTCCAGAGGTTGTCAGGGGTTCCTTGAGTGGTGGCAGATAGATCTTGCGTTGATGGACATAATACACACCTCAACTCTACAGTATCATGCTGTTCAAAGCCAAACTCTAGGCAGATATAAAAGACACAATAGGTTCCCTATTAATAATTTATTAAATTCTTAGAAATTCTGTGTATACTCCTGGGATATATTATTGCTCAAGGACAGTGTGATGTGGGAAACGAGATTCTCCCATGCTCATGGCGGTTAAGATCTTCCTTGTAGAACAAGCGAGCTGTACTCATTTTGTCCTCTTTGAAATCAGGCGTGTTTAGACTTGGTCAGGAATTCCACCCATGGAGAGAGGCTGATTCGGCTAAACATATTCCATACTGGAACAACCTGTATTATAGCTGCAAACAAGAATGTAGAAAAAAAGTTGCATTTAGACCAGCTCCGTTGGCCCAGCCTTGAATTTTCGGTCGGTATGGTCATTGAGGTCTTCGTTTTCTGAATGGCCCTCAGGGCTGTTGTGGATGGACTATTATCTTAAGCCGGCCACACATGTAAGGATTTCTAGCCATATTGGCTTTCAAAAATGCCACATCCAGTTAGCATAAAGGAAAAAACTTACAAACTAAATTGTACGGAAATAAAAAAAATAGCAGATTTTTAAGACCTAACATGAGACCAAAACAAATGTATGAAAATAACTAAATTTTAGAAATTCATAAAAACAGTCCATAAAAATACAGTGTACACCCAGGGTTGTCGCCTCTCACAAAGTTGGTATACTACCCTGGAATTACACTGTAACACAATAGATTCTGAATCACCATATAATACATAGCAGTATTCGGGGGGGGGGGGGGGGGAGTGGAGAAGGGGTATATGTAAAGAGGAGGTGTTGATGAGGAAGGGATGTATACATGGAGGGGTTGATGGTGGGGAAGGGACGTACTCATGGAGGGGGTGATGGTGAGGAAGGGATGTATTCATGGAGGGGGTGATGGTGAGGAAGAGACGCTTGTAAGGAGGGGGTGTAGGAGGAGTATTGGAATGGATATGAGGAGGAGGTAATGGTGGGGAAGGGATATATGCAGGGAGGGGGTGATGGTGGGGAAGGGATGTATGCAGGGAGGAGGTGATGATGGGGAAGGGATGTATGCAGGGAGGGGGTGATGATGGGGAAGGGATGTATAGATGGAGGGGGTGATGGTGGGGAAGGGATGTATGCAGGGAGGGGGTGATGATGGGGAAGGGATGTATGCGGGGAGGGGGTGATGATGGGGAAGGGATGTATGCAGGGAGGGGGTGATGGTGGGGAAGGGATGTATACATGGAGGGGGTGATGGTGGGGAAGGGATGTATGCAGGGAGGAGGTGATGGTGGGGAAGGGATGTATGCAGGGAGGGGGTGATGATGGGGAAGGGATGTATACATGGAGGGGGTGATGGTGGGGAAGAGATGTATACATGGAGGGGGTGATGGTGGGGAAGGGATGTATACATGGAGGGGGTGATGGTGGGGAAGGGATGTATACATGGAGGGGGTGATGGTGGGGAAGGGATGTATACATGGAGGGGGTGATGGTGGGGAAGGGATGTATACATGGAGGGGGTGATGGTAGGGAAAGGATGTATGCGGAGAGAGGGTGATGATGGGAAAGGGATTTATGCGGAGAGAGGGTGATGATGGGGAAGGGATTTATGCGGGCAGGGGGTGATGATGGGGAAGGGATCTATGCGGAGAGAGGGTGATGATGGGGAAGGGATTTATGCGGAGAGAGGGTGATGATGGGGAAGGGATGTATGCGGGGAGAGGGTGATGATGGGGAAGGGATTTATGCGGAGAGAGGGTGATGATGGGGAAGGGATGTATGCGGGGAGGGAGCGATGATGGGGAAGGGATGTATGTAAGGGAGGAGCTGATGGCGAGGAGAAAATGATGGTGCAGATATGGGGAGAGGATTTTAGTGTGGATCTGATACTCAATGGTTTCCCGGTTATTGTGTGATAAGAAATGCATATCTATGAACAGAGCCGAGCCTTCATCCATCCTGCCACGTGACAACTTGTTTGATGTTGCACATCTCAGCTACGTGGCCCCAGCAGTGGACAGGAAGATGGTCGGGGTTGAGGTTTTATTACAGCCATTTTTAGAAGTGAATCATCGGAGGTATCAACAGCTTCAAAAACTGCAACTTTCTTTGCTTTTACATCGGACCTCAGTCAGCCGATCCCTGGGCTCCTCTAATAACTGGCAGATGAATCCTTGTATCAATAATGGTGGCAGACTGCAATGTAGGTTCATTGAATTCCAATCTAGAAGTTCAGTCCATCTATCTGCCCCACCTCCTTACTGGGTGATGTGAGAACACCTACTCCTGCTGCATTAGCAGAATTCCTAAACACACCCTCTACCCACTCCTTGCTATCTCTCACATACAGATTGCCTGGTTGAAAACAAAATTCTGAACATTCGTTACCAGTCACCAGACTTTTTTAGGAGCCTGGCTGTGATCCATCATACACCGTGAGAGAACAGACCACTTACCCCCCAGAGGATTCCCCCCTCCCCCCTTCCTGACCAGGCCATTTTTTTGCATCACGGTGCTGCGTTAACTGACAATTGCACGGTCATGCAACGCTGCACCCAACTGAAATTCACATCCTTTTTTTCCCACAAATAAAGCTTTCTTTTGGTGGTATTTGATCGCCTGTGCGGTTTTTGTTTTTTCTTTTTATGCGCTATAAACAAAAATAGGAAAAAACTATATTTTTGACTTTTTGCTATTAAACATGTCCAATTAAAAAAAAATTAAAAAATCAACTTTCGTCATAAATTTAGGCCAAAATTTATGTCTTTGCTAAAAAAAAATCCCAATATGTGGAAATGAATTGGTTTACGTGAAAGTTTTATAGCGTCTACAAATGGCGTTATAGATACTAAAATTTTATGTTTTTTTGGTACTAGTAATGGCGGCGATCAGCGACTTATAGCGGGACTGCGGCGGGCATTCTGACACTGGGGGGGAACTAACTTGGTGTCACTGACTTCCGCAGTGACAACAATACAGTGATCAGTGCTAATAAAAAGCACTGACACTGTACTAATGGCACTGGGGATCTAGGGCGATCAAAGGGTTAACTGTGTGCTGTTGTTCTGTGTGTGTGCTTTCCACTGTAAGCGCACTACTCTGTTTGGCTCTGCTATGCAGAGCCATACAAAGAAGCGTGCAGCAGCTGGCAGGGGAGAGATCTGTATTGCTTACATACAGTTCTCTCCCTCGTCGGTAATACTCGGCGATCACCAAGTGCTGGCGAGTAATCACTGGCCGGGACCTGGCGATTGACATCCGAGGCTGCAAATGGTGGCACTGGTAGGGCGTGGGCACACCTCGCGCGCACCCCCTACCTGGAACTGCAAAATCACATATATATACGTGATTTTGCGCACCCCTGCCGCCCTGTAGCAGTATTTCTTCTATAGGGCGGAGGGAAAGCTGTAAAGCAGCACAGGCATCAGGAAGTACACACACACTCACCATGTCAGGCGTTCTCTGAATTCTTGCAGCAGTGAGTCACAGATTAAAGCTTCAACATGTTAATGACATTTCCAAATTACATTCTAACTTTTTTAAATCTGCATCTTCTGTTAAAATAATCCATCGTGAGCCTGCCATGTAAGTTCCTTGTTTAGGCACTTCCTGATATAGGGTGACAACACCTGTGGTGTTCCTTTCTCCCGACTGTGCACCCCCAACTTGTCACGCAAGCTTCCGATGGAGACTACAAGTGACAGCTTGAACACACGTTTCACAGGCATGGTCCACTGTTGTCACCATTTGGAAAGCCACAATGAGAAATGCCATGCAGCCATCCCTGGGGAGCATATAGACAAAGTGGCTGCAAAGAGACTGCAGGGGATCAGCAGCACGGAGATGCCACAAAAAGGTTGTTCAGTTGGGGGTTACATCTATTTTATGGTGTATGACTGAAGTTTCCAATTTTAGCAGAGCAGCGTAGCTTGCTGGATAGCATCAGTAGCTCACTGACCGCTTTCGACTTGTCGCATGGGATTGTTTCTATGGAAAATAGGAGGTCACTTTTACAGCTTTCATTGGCACTCTATCTTCTTTCATTGAACTACACGCTGGAAAGATGAATGAAGTCTTTTCCATTTAGTATTTTTTTTGTATATATATATTTTTAGGATTTTTAGGAAATGCCCCATTAGTCTGAAGTCTACTCTCCACCGCGTCCTTAGTCAGAAGTCTACTCTCCGCCGCGTCCTTAGTCAGAAGTCTACTCTCCACCGTGTCCTTAGACAGAAGTCTACTCTCCACCGCGTCCTTAGTCAGAAGTCTACTCTCCACCGCGTCCTTAGTCAGAAGTCTACTCTCCGCCGCGTCCTTAGTCAGAAGTCTACTCTCCACCGTGTCCTTAGACAGAAGTCTACTCTCCACCGTGTCCTTAGACAGAAGTCTACTCTCCACCGTGTCCTTAGTCAGAAGTCTACTCTCCACCGTGTCCTTAGTCTGAAGTCTACTCTCCACCACATCCTTAGTCTGAAGTCTACTCTCCACCACGTCCTTAGTCTGAAGTCTACTCTCCACCACGTCCTTAGTCAGAAGTCTACTCTCCACCACGTCCTTAGTCAGAAGTCTACTCTCCACCACGTCCTTAGTCAGAAGTCTACTCTCCGCCACGTCCTTAGTCAGAAATTTACTCTCCGCCACGTCCTTAGTCAGAAGTCTACTCTCCGCCACGTCCTTAGTCAGAAGTCTACTCTCCACCACGTCCTTAGTCAGAAGTCTACTCTCCACCACGTCCTTAGTCAGAAGTCTACTCTCCACCACATCCTTAGTCAGAATTCTACTCTCCACCGCGTCCTTAGTCAGAAGTCTACTCTCCACTGCGTCCTTAGAAGTCTACTCTCCACCGCGTCCTTAGAAGTCTACTCTCCACCGCGTCCTTAGAAGTCTACTCTCCACCACGTCCTTAGAAGTCTACTCTCCACCACGTTCTTAGTCAGAAGTCTACTCTCCACCGCGTCCTTAGTCAGAAGTCTACTCTCCGCCACGTCCGTAGTCAGAAGTCTACTCTCCGCCACGTCCTTAGTCAGAAGTCTACTCTCCGCCACGTCCTTCGTCGGATGTCTACTCTCCGCCACGTCCTTCGTCGGATGTCTACTCTCCGCCACGTCCTTAGTCGGAAGTCTACTCTCCGCCACGTCCTTAGTCAGATGTCTATACTCCTCCGCGTCCTTAGTCAGAAGTCTACTCTCCACCACGTCCTTAGTCAGAAGTCTACTCTCCACTGCATCCTTAGAAGTCTACTCTCCACCGCGTCCTTAGAAGTCTACTCTCCACCACGTCCTTAGAAGTCTACTCTCCGCCGCGTCCTTAGTCAGAAGTCTACTCTCCGCCACGTCCTTAGTCAGAAGTCTACTCTCCGCCACGTCCTTCGTCGGATGTCTACTCTCCGCCACGTCCTTCGTCGGATGTCTACTCTCCGCCACGTCCTTAGTCGGAAGTCTACTCTCCGCCATGTCCTTAGTCAGATGTCTATACTCCTCCGCGTCCTTAGTCAGAAGTCTACTCTCCACCACGTCCTTAGTCAGAAGTCTACTCTCCACTGCATCCTTAGAAGTCTACTCTCCACCGCGTCCTTAGAAGTCTACTCTCCACCACGTCCTTAGAAGTCTACTCTCCGCCGCGTCCTTAGTCAGAAGTCTACTCTCCGCCGCGTCCTTAGTCAGAAGTCTACTCTCCGCCGCGTCCTTAGTCAGAAGTCTACTCTCCGCCGCGTCCTTAGTCAGAAGTCTACTCTCCACCGCGTCCTTAGTCAGAAGTCTACTCTCCGCCGCGTCCTTAGTCAGAAGTCTACTCTCCGCCGCGTCCTTAGTCAGAAGTCTACTCTCCGCCGCGTCCTTAGTCAGAAGTCCACTCTTCGCCGCGTCTTTAGTCAGAAGTTTACTCTCCACCACGTCCTTGGTCAGAAGTCTACTCTCCACCACGTCCTTGGTCAGAAGTCTACTCTCCACCACGTCCTTGGTCAGAAGTCTACTCTCCACCACGTCCTTGGTCAGAAGTCTACTCTCCAGCACGTCCTTGGTCAGAAGTCTACTCTCCAGCACGTCCTTGGTCAGAAGTCTACTCTCCACCACGTCCTTGGTCAGAAGTCTACTCTCCACCACGTCCTTGGTCAGAAGTCTACTCTCCACCACGTCCTTGGTCAGAAGTCTACTCTCCACCACGTCCTTGGTCAGAAGTCTACTCTCCACCACGTCCTTGGTCAGAAGTCTACTCTCCACCACGTCCTTAGTCAGAAGTCTACTCTCCACCACGCACATAGTCAGAAGTCTACTCTCCACCAAGCCCATAGTCAGAAGTCTACTCTCCACCATGTCCTATCATCTGATTACATTCCTGGCTGGTTGCTAAAGGTAAATCAGGCCGTATGTTCTCAGATATATCAATCCCTCCTAATCCACGCCAAAACCACATTAATGGACAGGTCTCTCCTACCTGCCATCACCCACAGCTGTCTGAACAGCGGCTGCATCTGATTGGCAACAGTCAATGTTCTGCTGACAATTTTCCACCCATCTCCTTTGATTTTCAGATCCAAGGATGTTGGGTGGAGTGGTGATGACAAGGCCACCCGCGGCTCAATTGTTGGAGGCTTCATCAGGAACCTGCTGACATTCGTTCTGTGTATGTAGGCCAGCATAAGTCAGATGTCAGTATGTGGCGGGTTGACCACAACAAAGTGTAGTAGAAACATTTCTTTATAAAGCGAGGGTAAAAATAGCTGCTGAGGAAACCTGTATTATGCAAACATATCTATGCATTACAAGCATGCCCTGAATCACTCTTGCAGTGCTATTTCCAGGCTGTAGTTTATTTTTCACTGCCAATTCGGTATCATTGTGTTGATCTTGTAGAGTATGTTGGTTGCATAGCGTAACGATCATGATGTGGCACATTCCGAACATGTTTTCATGTCTGCCCTGTAGGGACGCGGCGCATTTTTCTGTTCCGGAGATTCCACATCTGGTGAAACCAATCTGGGTTCTTGCAGCTGACCCGTCTCCTTTCAAAGTTCAGGTAACGCAATGGTCCTGGAGGAAATATTTGCAAATATAGAATTGTTTTGGGTCTATTTGCAGTGAGTTTGTTTTGAAGGATGTATGAACATCAGTATACCACTAAGTTCTAAATCTGTTCCCAGTAGCTTGTAGGTCACCATGTGTGATACTGCATTGGTGTGCTGTGCCCCCAAACCATTCTTTCTTAACTGTTTTACCCAGGGGTGAACTGACAACTCATGGGGCCCCTGGGCAATAGGGGATCATGGGGCCCCTGTGTCCTTGCCCAAACTCAAAAAAGCCTATGAAAAAGGTACCAGAGGCATCTCATGGGGCTCCCTACTGACCCCGGGCCCTCGGGCAGCGCCCAAGTTTCCAAATGGTCAGTCCGCCCCTGGTTTTACCTAAGAGGAGACCTTGAAAAAAAAATTGGTAATTGGGGAACTCCTGCTCTAAGCAATTCATCAGGTGTTATTGGGGGAAAATTTCCCTTTTCGTGGTCAGAATGCCATCCTTAGAGTGAGATACAAAGATCACTGGTGTCATGGAATTGGCTCTATCAAGTGTCATTAGCTCGGGAACTATGGAGGCACCATCAACAGGGTGGTCAATTAGTCATAGCTCAAGGAACCCCTACCAACCACTGTAGAAATTCTATGGTTCCAGTGAACCCTGTTTGAAAATGGCTGACAAAAACTCATCATTTTTAGAGATTCAGTTTTCCCCCAAAATACCCCTTTGGTGGACAGAATGCCACCCTTACAGATCATATGGTTTCATGGCACTGGCTTTGTCAACTGGCGTTGGCTACAGGACTATGGAGGCACCATCAAAAGGGAGGTTAATAAGCCACAGCTCAAGGAACCCCTACCAACCACTGGAGGAACCCTGGTTGAAAATGGCTACTCTAAACTCTCATTGATTTTAGGGACTCAACCTTCAGCAAAAATGCCCCTTTTGGTTGTCAGAATGCCCCCCCTGCAGCCAGATAAAAAGATCTTTGGTGCCATGGCATTGATACTCTCAATTTGCAATAGCGCCAGAGCTATGGAGGCACCATCAAAAGAGAGGTCAATCAGCCACAGATCAAGGAACTCCCACCAACCACTGGAGGAACCTATACTTAGTTGGAAAAAAAGACATAAATCCATCTAGTTCAAAAAATACCATGGCCAAGAGGGGGGAGATGCTTCCATTCCAGCAAGTGCATATACTCATAGCAGGCCTGAAAAGAGTGAGCTAGAATATCTGCTGCATTCAACCTCCACTGTGCCTCCTCGGTTCCCGGAGAGCCTCCAGCAAGCTGCAGATCCCCTAACCTCCCTAAGTGTCCCCTGAATGTCCACTTCCCCCCCCAACCTCCCACAGTGCCCTCCAATATCCCACAGTACCATCAAGCCTCCCACAGTGCTCCCTGATCCTATCAAGAGCCCCATTCACCCACTGTGACATCAAACCCCATCATTTGTCCCTAGCACACTTCCTTGCCACCTATATTTTTCCTTCGACTGAACCCAACATCAGGGCATCTTTTCCTCCTACTGACCACTTTTGCCAGAGCTTTCTTCCTCCCACTGAACACAATATTTTGCATCCCCATACTTTTTTATTGTATTTTAGAATTGTATTTTTTTTTTTTAATACTCTTGGGGCATGAAAGGTTTTGAAAGAATTTACTGGGCCCTGGTCTCTCCTAGGCTGTGCACAGAAGGGTTACCACTCTTTGGTGAACGAAGGTGGTCACGTTGTAGCCCATTGCTGCCATACCATGTTGATGGGGAGAGAGGAGGTGGCAAGAATAACTGATCATGGTTGCTCAAAGTGTGCTGAAGTGCTAGCTAGTGTCCTCCATTTATTGTAGAGGTGGACTGTATCCATGTTCTTGACCCCCGCAGGGGTGGCAAACTGGAGGCCCTCCAGCTGTTGCGAAATGATAAGTCCCATCATGCCTCTGCCTTTGGGAGTCAAGCTTGTAACTGTCACTCTTGCAATGGGACATGTAGTTTGGCAACAGCTGTAGGCCGGCCAGTTTGACACCCATATGAGAGACTCTATCACTGCGCTGCTGTTAAATATAATATACAGTATCTTGTAGGCTTCTACTGCTAGCGTTCCATCTGCCCCAAGCCATGTCCTTAGAAGACTCTGTGCAGCCTGCAGAAACTTACACCTGTAGTCACCTTGTTCCAGAAATATCTGCCGCATCCTTGGCATGGATTATGTCACCCTGTAAAGATAGACACCACGCTGAATTATTAATGCCAACACTTTGTAGCAAGTGCTCATTCGAGACTCAAGAACACCAGTCCAAGGCAAAGAGTAATGTGTGGCCACCATTCATTGCTTCCCATGGACACTCGGTGAGCAAGGATACCAAGGTGAGCTTTGCTGTTCCATAAAGATGGATACCTGGCGTACTTGGCCAAGCCATTGCATGAAATTTCTTTGTTGCAGATCCGGGTTTTAGGGAACTATATAAATGAGCAGACCATGTTTTTACTCAATCAAGGAGTCCTCTGTAGCAACCCGTGAAGATTTGTGTGGACCTGATGTCTAACTGGTCCACATTGTAGCCTTGCGGTCTTCGTATTCTAGGTTCAGTTTCCATCAGGGGCCAATTTAAAATATAAAATCTAGTACAGAAAAAGTATTCAAGGGCTCTTCACACTAGCAGCAAGGTATTTGACTGCTGTGTGGTGGTCACCCACATCTTGGTCAGGCATTGAGCTGTTGGGTTTGGGTTTGTCCCCTTGGTAGGACTTCTTTGATATCCATTGTTGCTCTTCTTTGACCTCATGGCCCCCCTGTTGAGTCCTCCCATACTGCAGGTTTTACTGAAGTGTTAACCAGCATTCCGTTTTATGATCTCAGGTATCTTGTCCGCCTTGCACAGTCATAACTGACCATGCCCATGTTTCAGTTGGGGGTTGGTGTTCATCCTGATTGGTTCTTCTCCCTTTGTAGGAGCAGTAGAGCTTGCTTGTTGGTGTGCTTTTTTTTTTTTTTGGATTGACCAACGTTGAAGGATCTGTAAGACCCATGCTGTGTTTTCTGACTATACATTGTTCTTCACTCTAGTTTTGACAGTTGCTGTCTGGTCTGGTAGCCCTTGGCAGAGGATGTCAAGCTAGACTTCTGACTATGCTTCTCACCATCTCAGCTAGCTGGAAACAACCCTTGGCCTGGGTTTGATGACTCTAACAGGTTTTCTTCTAAGATTACCCATTATTAGGTTTCATCCATCTTCCCATCAACTCTGACCAGCTTCCCTGACCCTGCTGAAGAAAAGCATCTCCACAATAAGGATGGTGCCACCACCATGTTTCACGGTGGGGATGGTGCGTTCAGGGTGATGTGCAGTGTTAGTCTTTCGCCACACGTAGCGTTTTGCTTTTAGGCCAAAAAGTTCAAGTTTGGTCCCATCTGACCAGAGCACCTACTTTCCACGTTTTCTGTGTCCCCCACATGGCTTCTCGCAAACGGGGCTTCTTATGGCTTCCTTTCAACAATGGCTTTCTTCTTGCCACTTTTCCATAAAGACCAGATTTGTGGAGTGCACGACTAATAATTGTCCTGTGGACAGATTCTCCCATCTGAGCTGTGGATCTTTGCAGCTCCTCCAGAGTTCCCATGGGCCTCTTGGCTGCTTCTCTGATGAATGCTCTCCTTGCCCGGCCTGTCAGTTTAGGTGGAACGCCATGTCTTGGTAGGTTTGGAGTTGTGCCATACTCTTTCCATTTTCAGATGATGGATTGAACAGTGCTCCGTGAGATGTTCCAAGCTTGGGATATTTTTCTATGACCTAACCCTGCTTTAAACTTCTCCACAACTTTATCCCTGACCTGTCTGGTGTATTCCTTGGCCTTCATGAAGCGGTTTGTTCACTAATGTTCTCTAACAAACCTCTGAGGGCTTCACAGAACAGCCGTAGTTATACTGAGATCACATGACACATAGGTGGACTCTATTTACTAATTAGGTGACTTCTGAAGGCAATTGGTTCCACTAGATTTTAGTTAGGGGTATCCGAGTAAAGGGGGCTGAATACAAATGCACGTCACACTTTTCAGATATTTATTTGTAAAAAAAAAAATGTTGGAAACCATTTCTCATTTTCCTTCCACTTCACAATTATGTGCCACTTTGTGTTGGTCTATCGCATCAAATCCCATTTACGTTTTTGGTTGTCACATGACAAAATGTGGAAAATTTCAAGGGGTGTGAAGACTTTTTCAAGACGCTCTAAAAAAAAAAGTACGTTTTTGCTCTGCTGAGGATGAGTATTCGTCTACCTTTGCCCTGGTTGGTATACAATCCCGAAACGATCCCTCAGCCGAGGAAACAATCCATTAGATCCGTGGCGCTCCTCTCCTCCTACGCTCTTTGACGTGTTCGGGAGATAAAACGCCGGAGGACATTAGTATTCTGAGAGCCTCCCGTCACCAGCAGAGACATCGCCGAGCTTCGTGTTGAACTTTTCTCGTGAAAGCGGCCATGTCTGATCGCCGAGGAGATGGAGGACTTCCAAACCGACTGCCCGGGTTATCCCCCTCCTGCCATCCCCGGGTATGGGGGATGGGAACTAAACCGTCATTGCTGGGCTTGTGAAACTGTCACTACAATTAAAGGGGAATCCTCATCAGACGCCAACCCCAACACTGACATCTCAGCCGGGAAAATCATTTCACCAAGTCGGCTTCAATATTCTTGACTCCTTGGCTTCCGTGAAAGGAATTCCCTGGTGATCCTGCCATGGAGGACCTCGTTCAGCCGCTTCCTGCAATAGGGTGACAACGCTTTTGTGGATAACATGCAATTCCTAAACGGTGTCTGAGCTCTATCCCACATTTACCGCCCGCGTTCTTCCATCCAAAAATGGATATTTTGGTACTTGGTTTAAAAAAAACAAAAAAAACAAAAAACCTTAAAGGGGAACTCCGAGAATACAGTCTAGTCTGTCCCCGGCTCTGC